>NC_057744.1:19908244-19933044 GCF_004010195.1 Chiloscyllium plagiosum
TTTTTTTGTAGGTTCCTCAGTGTGTTGTTTATCCTATTGGTGAGCTGTGGGGTGGGGTCAAACTCCCTCTTTTGGTAGGTGTTGGTATCTGCAAGTAGTTGTTGTGCTTTTTGGATGTACTCTGCTTTGTCCAGGATGACCGTCATTCTGCCTTTGTCTGCTGGTAGTATGATTATGTTCTTATCATTTCTTAGTGATTTTAGTGCTTTCCTCTCCTTGGTGTTGAGGTTATGTGTTTGTCTTTTCCTTGTTATCAGAGGTACGCTACTTTGTCTCAATGTTGGTTGTGTCTCTTCTGTCAGTCCATTGTTCCTGAGTGTGCATTCTAGTGCTGCTAGGAAATCTGCTGTCTTTGCGTCCCTGTGGTTATAGTTGAGTCCCTTGGCCAGTATTGTTCCTTCCGAGTCTGTGAGCTGTCTGTGGGAGAGGTTTCTAACCCAGGTGTGTGTTGTGGTGTCCTCTCTGTTGTGTGTTAGTTTGGCCATTTTTTCTTTTAGTGCCGTTTTTTTGTGGTGTGTGGTCCAGTTCTGTCCTATGGTGACGGCCTGTTCTATGGTCCGGGTCCATTCCTGATTGATGGTTTTTGAAATTAACGAATTTTGGCGCGCAATTTCTTGTCTGTATTTGTGAAATCTGTTATGAGCATCTGTAATCATTACCTGGATCATCCTGAATCCGTTCTGTCTGGCTGTGTCCCTGGCTTGTGGGTTGTTGACTGGTGGTCTGTATCTGGTACATGGTGGAAGGATTCGATTCTTTTGGCATTCATGCAGGAACCGGAGTTGTTCGTATGTGGTGCTTAGGCGGTTGGCACAGTTTCCTGGCTTGTCTTAGCGTCTCTCGCCCGTAAGTGTCCAAAGGGGACGAAACGTCTGCAACACAAATTCCCAGCTCGGCGAACAGAACCACAACAATGAGCACCCAAGCTACAAATCTTCTCAGAAACGGTGGTCTAAGTCTCTGAGAGGATGCCTGTGTGAGTGTGGGAGTGTGTGTGTCTGTAAGGGTGTGTGTGTGTGTGTCTGTGTGCATGTCTATGTGTGTCCATGTGTATAGGAGTGCCTGTGTGTGTGAGAGTGAGTGTGTAGAAGTGTCTGTGTGTGTGTATAGTGCAATGGTGGTCACCTGTAATGTGACATGAACCCAAGGTCCCAGTTGAGGCCCTCCCTATGGGTACCAAACTTAGCTATCAACCTCTGCTCGGCCACTTTCCGCTGCTGCCTGTCCCGAAGTCCACCTTGGAGGATGGCCACCCAAAGGTCCGAGGTTGAATGTCCTGGACCACTGAAGTGTTCCCCAACTGGGAGGCAACCCTCCTGTCTGTTGATTGTTTTGCGGTGTCCATTCATCCGTTGCCACAGCCTTTGCTCAGTTTCCCCAATGTACCATGCCTCTGGGCGTCCTTGCCTGCAACATATAAGATAGACAATGTTGGCTGAGTGTTTTAAAAAATTCTCAAGGTCAAGGACCAGGCTCGCAGGAAAGTAGTCTGACACAGAAGTATCTATGTCCACAATCTGACACGTCTTGCAACGTCTACCGTGACAGGATTGTATGGAGTTGTCCTGGGAGCTGGGCAGCTTGCTACAAACAACGATCTGTTTGAGGTTTGGCGGTTGTTTAAAGGCAAGTAGTGGAGGTGTGGGGAAGGTCTTGGCGAGGTGCGCATCCTCATTGATAATGTGTTGCAGGTCATGAAGAACATGAAGTAGTTTTTCAGCTCCTGGGAAATACTGAACAACGAAGAGTACCCTGTCAGTTACAGCACATGTATGTCTCCTGAGGAGGTCAATACGGTTCCTTGCTGTGGCACATCGGTACTGGCGGTCGATGAGTTGGGCATCATACCCCGTTCTTGCGAGGGCATCCCTGAGTACTTCCAGGTGCCCGTCATGTTCCTCCTCATCTGAGCAGATCCGGTGTACGCGTAGGGCTTGTCTATAGGGGATGGCTGTTTTAATATGTTTTGGGTGGAAGCTGGAGAAGTTGTGAGGTTGTCTGTGGGTTTGCGGTAGAGTGTGGTGCTGAGGTGTCCATCCTTGATGGAGATGCATGTGTCCAAGAATGAGACAGATTGTCGAGAGTAGTCCATGGTGAGTTTGATGGTGGGATGAAACTTGTTGATGTCACTGTGTAATTTTATCAGTGACTCCTTGCTATGGATCCAGAGGAAGAAAATGTTGTCAATGTACCTGGTGTACAATGTTGGTTGGAGGTCCTGCATAGAGAAGAAGTCTAGTTCGAACCTGTGCATAAAAATGTTGGCATATTGGGGTGCAAATTTGGTCCCCATGGCTGTTCCATGTGCCTGGATGAAGAACTGGTTGTCAAAGGTGAAGACGTTGTGATCGAGGATAAAGCAGATGAGTTGTAGAATGGTGTTCGGTGATTGGCAGTTGTTGGTGTTGAGTACTGAGGCTGTTGTCGCGATGCTATCATTGTGAGGGATGCTGGTGTAGAGTGCTGAAACATCCATTGTGACGACGAATATTCCCGGTTCAACTGGTCCGTGGGTGCTGATTTTCTGTAAGAAATCCGTAGTGTCACGACAGAAGCTGGGGATCTCCTGTCCAATAGATTTCAAGATGCCTTCAACATAGCTGGACAGATTCTCACACAGGGTCCCATTGCTCGACACGATGCGACGTCCTGGTGTGTTGGCTTTGTGTACCTTTGGAAGGCGGTAGAAGTTGCCTACACGAGAAGTACGTGACATGAGGGCACGTAGGGTACTCTGAAGGACTGGATCCATAGTTCTGATCAGTGTGTTTAATTCATGGGTGTGTTCTTTGGTCGGATCAGCTGGTAGTTGCCTGTAATGTTCCTGGTTGTTCAGGAGTCGGTACACTTCCTTGCAGTAATCTGTTCTATTCTGAATGACAATGGTTCCTCCTTTATCTGCTGGTTTGATGACAATGTTGTAATTGGTTTTGAGAGCCTGGATGGCATTGCGTTGTGAATGGGTGATGTTTTGCTCTACCTTGTGGGTATGACTGATGAATCTGGCATTTATATATTTCCTGACGGTTTGAGCGTACATGTCAAGCTCAGGGCAGTGGCCCTCCGGTGGGGTCCAAGTTGACACCTTCTTTGGTCACTCCTCTACAGATCCCTGTGATGACGGTTCCAGTTCATCAGTGGGCTTATTGGGATCACTGCCGGCACCTTGAAAGAATTCCCAGAGTCTCATTTGTCTGATGAACTCCTCCGTGTCTGTTGCAAGAACCAATGGGTCCATTTTGGTGGTGGGGCAGAAGTTGAGACCCCTACTCAGGACTTCAATCTCTTCCAGTCGAAAGGTGTGGTCCGAAAAGTTGATAATAGACTTCCCCGCAGTGGTAATGTGGTTCCAGTGTGGGCTTTGTTATTACTGGTGAGAATGCCAAGTTTCTCCAGTTTTTGTTCTTGGTTTGCATATATGTGGTGTAGTTTTGTCGCCTTGTCTGTTTGGCAATGTCGCGTAACCATCCTCCAAGGCGGACTTCGGGACAGATAGCCGAGCAGAGGCTGATAGCTAAGTTCGGTACCCATAGGGAGGGCCTCAACTGGGACCTTGGGTTCATGTCACATTACAGGTGACCACCATTGCACTATGGAGGAGAAAGTGAGGTCTGCAGATGCTGGAGATCAAAGTCTCACACATGCACCCCCTCACAGACTTAAGACACTCTACACTCACTAGACACAAACACATACACTCTCTATCGCACTCACAACCCCCAACCCAGACAGATGCACACACACACACACAGAAAGACCCACATGCACACATATATTTTGTGGGGTGAATTTGTACTTGCAGAGTTACATTGTACTTTGCTCAAAAACTGCACAAATTCATGTAAAACTCTGAGGTCAAAATCTGCATGAATTCATGTAAAACTCTGTTATCTCACTTTTTAGATTAGAATCAATCTGAACATCATGGCATAGACAGAGAATATAGGGGGCTAACACCTTCAACATATTGTCTAGCTATTATCCATTGTTACAGCTAACCTGAGAATGCAACTTTTAAAAAAAAATTGTGATTTACACATGAAAGAAGTGAAACTATCATGGTATTCAAACAGATGAAAGACTCAACAGACAATCAAGGTATTTTTCAATGTATAATTTCAGTTACATCACATTGTAAATTTTTGCTATAAATTCTGTGTGTTAGGATTGAGCCCTCCGTTATCATCTGATAAAGGAGTGATGCTCCGAAAGCTAATGTGCTTCCAATTAAACCTGTTGGACTGTAACCTGGTGTTGTGTGATTGTTAACTTTGTACACCCCAGTCCAACACCGACATCTCCAAATTATCACAATTGAAATAGTACAGTGGTTCAGTAAAGATGCTCAGGTGATGTCTGAGTTCATTTGAGGTAAAGTAAATGGAGTATTATTCTGAACTGGCTTATACCTGGCCTGGGAATGCTTCCTGCTATCTTGCTACAGAGGTGGAATAATTTTCTATTCTTTATCACCAGCATCTCTGCATCCTTAGTGAGTGTAAATATGCATTTGCACACTACGTTCTTTCCATATTCGGTGCAAGTTTTCATCTTGCTGCTTTTCCCTAAGCAAAGCAGCATTTCATGTCCTCCAGATAGACAAATGACAAGTCCTTTTTATCTCTTTGCTCAGCAAAATTGGATTTCAATCTGCCCACGTAATGTATATGCAGCAAGTAGATCCCTGTTCCCATGAGACAGAACTGTTTCTGATTGATTTAACATGAGTCCAGATTTGGATAAGTAAAGCCTGATGTAATTTCTTTGCTTACCTTTCTCATTAGAATGTCTCATATTCCAAGTCATTTCAGACACCAAAATGGTAACCAATGCAGAGTTAAAAACTCTGGACTGAATTTTTCTGAAGGTATTTACAAGCACAGCATCAGGACTAAATGGAGTTCCCATGCACAATCTCTGCTGCAAGAGAGACTAGCAAAGCAATCTGATTGAAGGTGACCTCCTATTTGTTCACTTCCATCTCAGATGAAGTCAATCAGTCACTTAGACCTGAGGGGTATTCCATCTAGATGAAGGGTTTGCGCCAAAGGTGTTGGAGTGACTTGCCCACCAGCTCAATAAAAGGGGCATAGAACCTTTACCTCCATTATCTCTTCACTCGCTCACCCTTCCTAATCCAAGAGGTCACTTCTGTTAAGCTTACAGCCTTTATACAGTCAGGATGGGCCCATATTATTTGCCGAAGAGTCTGCTAAATTACCCCTAGTGGGTTCTCAGCTACCTTAACTGGCTACCCACCTTGATGGAATGGGCAAAGGATCTGAAACCTTCTAACATATCCTAGTGGCAGGGAATGCAATGGGAAGTCACCCTAATGTGACATCTCGTGTTTTCACTGCCCTTCCTGCTCAACCTCTCAAGTCTGCCACCATGCGGTTCAGGTCATTTAATTCTCTGATTCTATAATCCAAAATTTATCAGCATTTAAGACAATTGTTTCTGTGTTGGTGGTACCATGGAGTTGCCAAGTTTGAAAAGGAACTGGCAAAACTTGAAAAGTGAAGATTGGAAGGCTGGCCAATAATCTGGAGATCTTCACTGCCATGTTTTGAGGCTAGAGGAAATTTTAATAAAACACTTAGTAGATTACATACTTTGAGTACAGTCAGTGATGGACAAAGTATCGAAGACTTATATAAAGTCTGGAGGACCACTTTCTGTCTTCAAATTGTCCCAGAATGGTTGGTTCAACTTTTTGAATTTGTGGCAAAGCATGAACTCTTGTGTTATCTTTATATCAAAAACAATATCAGCAGCAGAAAATACCAAAGTTACATATTGGACTACTCAAATATAGTAACGAGTCACTCATTGAGATTGTAGTGACTGAGTGAAGCAAGTCTCTGGTTTATGACAGAATTTAGATTGTCTTCATTGCTGATGCCACAATCATGAGATAGTATTGTGACGTCATGAGTCAACACATTGTTAAAGAGGCAAGTTATGAAATATGAAATTATATGCTTGTGACTGAACAGAAATAATTGTGAATGGGATGAATGATTAGGCTTGATCTTCATTTTCAATTATTAATCGTAGCTTCCATTTTCTCAAGCAGTACAAGCGTAATCCATTATTCTATAATCCTCCTTCTAAAGATCTATAGCTGCACTGTTTATGTAGAGTGTAACCATTACTTGATTAGCACCCATTCATCCTTAATCTTAACATTGCTTGAATGGATTGGAATTCTGCTCCAATAGGTAGAATTAAAGGGATAGGTTTATTTCAAAAAAATTACACAGCTCTAGTCAACTAACATGACAGTTAAGCAGTCTCCAGAAATAATTGTGATCCATTTTCCTGTGAAATAGCACATCTGAACAACTGATCCATTATATTAAGAACTTGTCACATTGTGACTATACTTGCAAGCTTCAGAATTATACAAATAGGAATTGTGAATGGCAGTTAAATTGATGGGAAAGGGTAAGAGCTCATTATCGTTCTATAGATGTGTAACCATTCACTCAGCTCATGTGATAATGTTGAGAAGACTCAATACTGCATTGTCAGTACCAATTTCTCTCAATGCCCACATGGTGCATGGCCTCACGACGATTATTAGTGTTATCCTTTCCTATTGTAGATCTATGCATTGCACTGTAATCCTATCATGCTTTCAATAAAAGCACTGTAAAAAAAAAGAGCAAAAACAGGAATCAGGCAGCTGATAAATGACCAGTATAACCAGAATTCAGTACCTTCCGAAAGGTTGCCTACAGAAATTCTATCTCGAAATTATGGCACTGTTATATCAGTTAATATATTTATTTCACAGCTCTTTGCTCGGGGTTTTAATCAAAAGAAGCAGCTGATACTTTAATTTACTAATAGCAGCTTTGCCTCCTCTTAGGCTGAATCATTGAGTTGCTCCTTGGCTCATGATGGCATCTCCACGAGAGAGAGCAGACTGACATTAGCTTATCTTATCCTCTAGAGCACAGGAGCACATCTCAATTGCTTACTGGTTGAGAAGTTTTCTTTATATCCCGTAGTGTGCATCCGTTGATGCATTATGAAAGTGCTCCACTTTTAACCTTTCTATCCTTAATAATTTTCAGGGGAATGTGATTGGTATGTCACTAACTTCAAATGAAAATTTGGAGAGAATGTATAATGGTTGGTGATGTGCTCTTACATAATTATGTTAGGTCTTGACATGTGAACTTTGAGGTGGGATTCTTAGAACAAATATTTACAAAACATCAAAATACTTTATATCTCTATCACACTCATCTATATCATCTGGGTTGTACCCCTGAACATACTAATTGGTTGACTGACTTCCCTGATGGACATCTGGAAGTAATTCAAGACAGAGTTAGTAGCTTTATACAAGGAAGTTACATGGCATGATGTCACAATATCACATGATTTGATGTCACTTGGATGTCATCACTGAGCTGTTTTAAAGGTAAATGCTTGCCTGGTCCTAAAAGATACATGAAATATTTCAATAGGTGGCATGTACAATTACACCCATTTTATATTATTGTCAAACATCACAGTGACACAAGAAGACCTGAATTTATCCTTCTTGTTCTTTTCAGCTCTTTTTGAAACATTTTGTGGATTAAGGCCAGATTATGAAAATGTGTTGCACTCTCGAGATGCTAATCTCTGCTGCCTCTCTGTAAGCCTAGGGTATGCTTATCTTTGTAACCTTTGCATCCCCACCCCATCCACCCTGTTCCCCAATCTTCATCTCTCCTGAGTCAGGCCTCAGAGAGTCTAAAACTTTTCTCTGGAAACACTGATACAAAAAAAACAAACAATTTGAAATAAATTACATTGGACTGTCCAAAATATGCATTTAGTCAACAAGCACTTGCCCTGCTTTCAACTGACCTGGTTGTATGTACTACAGTATAAAAGTTGGCAAAGTGAAAATACTGAGCAAACTGAGTATTTTTGTGATATTACAAACAAAAATGTGGAATAACTCAGGTAACTTCAACAAACTATGAAACTGCAGTCATTCATTTTAAGAATTACAGTCAAAGACAGTTGGCTAAGCCACTCAAAATATGGTGATTTATGAGTGTTACCTAATGTGAGAAGGCTTTTAAATCAATCATTTGAAACCAAACAATCTTTCTGGGGATATACAAATTAACCAAATCTGGAAAAATAGTTCATTGAAAAGGTTAATATCATTATGCTGATTAGGAGCCATGCAACAGGTAAGATACAAAGGCCATAGTTCTGTAGCTGCTGTTCAGAATTAATCTGTAATTTAGTTGAGAAAATGTTAAAAATGTAATGTGTGAAGTGGGTGTCTATAACACTGAGCATTGGTGCTCACTGTTGCTATTGCTTTAATATTCCTTGCTTACTTTGCTATCTGAGAATATATATTATTTTAAACATTCACCAGTGAGACATGCAAAAGTAGAAGTCAATGTTACTGCTCACATCATTAGTAACCTCATAGATTGTAACAAACATGGTTTCAGTTTAATTAACAGTGTTGTAGGGTTAAGATAGCAAACAAAAGTAAATCAGGTGATCTGTTCCATGATTTAGGTTGAAATATATTCTTAGGAAAGAAACAGGTGAAGGTTATGGGGTAGATTTTTCATAGAAAGAGATAGTACAAATGGATGTAATTCAGCCCATCTTTGATGGGCCAGCTGTTTTGAAATGGTCATAAAATTAGATGCCTACCTTTGCCTGGTGCCTTGCTCATGACTGAGGAGTATTTAACATTACAGGAAGAACCTCAATACCCTATGAAGAGTACAGAGAAAATTTACAAGAACGTTGCCTGAGCTTGAAAATTGCAGATTTTCTAACTCAGGTTAGTTAGATTGGGGTTGTTTTCCTTCGAACAGAGGAGACTGACAGGTAACTTAGTCAAGGTAATGAGGTACTTGGTTACAGTGGAGAGAGAAAGCTTGTTTCCCCTCGTAGAGAAGTAATTTACAAAGAGGCGCAGAAAGAAGGATAAAAGGGGACGTGAGGATTTCTCACCCAGTGAGAAATGGTGGTTGTCTGGAATTGCAGCCCCGTTTGGTGGATGGGCACAAACCATGAACTCACTTAAAAGAGACCTGGATCTTCACCTGACTTACTGCAAGGCTATGGACAGGAGCAGGTCAGTGGATTATAAAGAGTGTCTAGTTTATTCAGGTGGCACAGACATGCTGTTAATTACATGATGGGTGTGACAATGTTCGAGAGGTGATTTATGCAGAACTTCCCAGGAGTCGAGACATGTAGTGATGGAGAATGATTGAATAGGCGGAGGTGTTTTCATTCCATGAGGAGACATTTAATTGAAATGTATGAAACAGCATTGTGGCTGCACCTATATCCCAGTCCAGTTCACGAAGGCAGTTCCTGAAACACCTTCCCCAGGACAATAAGAGTTGAGTGACAAATGCTGGCATAACCGGCAACACCCTCACCCCATGAATAAATACGTAACACATGAGAAACTGAGATCAAGATTGGGCAAAGTGGAGAGCCAGGACATCGTGGGGTCACAAGTTGAGATTTAGGGATGGCAGCCCTGAGACAGTAATGGCCAAGTCCACTCTCTGCCCCTGCTCTTATAATTTTCTCTTCCCCATGACACCCTTCCAACCATCATTCTCTGTGGGGTCCTGACAATGTTTAAGTCTTTAGGAAGCACTGGACTGGATGGAGTGAACATACGAACAATGACCAAGAGTAGAGTACTTGTGCTTTCCAGTCTGTGCTTCCATTCAATAAGATCATGGCTGAGAGGGTTTTAACCTCAACACAATGTTCCTGCACACCTAGTGGAATCTATTTATCTTTGCTTTAAAAAAAATGCACTGCCTTTTACAGAAGCGAATTCCAAAGACGTTTAACCCTCAGCGAAAATAAATTCCTCATCACTGATTTAAAAATATGCTCCTTATTTTAAATTATGACCCCAAAATTATGAATCTGATTCCAGATTCTTCCACTCAAGTCTCCTATGGAGCTTATATGTTTCAATTAATTTGCTTTTAACTCTTCAAAACTCCAGAGGGTATGGGTTTAGCCCATCTAACCTTTTCTGATATGGCAGTCCAGTCATTCCAAGTATTAGGGCAATAAACTTTCTCTGAGCTGCTTCCAATGCATTAACATCCTTGCATAATTACAGGAACCAGTACACTCTTAGAGTGTGAACAGTACAGTCTAAGCCTTGCAGTGAGAACAGAGATCCAAAGCCAGAACACATAGAATTAAACCCAGGATGTGATGGAAATCCATGGATATTGACCAAGAGCTGGAAAGTGGATTTCGGCTGACCACATGCAGACACAATCAGTTGGATGGTTTCCTTCTGTGCAATAAGATTTCTATATTTTAAGATCTGACATGTTTGGACCCACAAGTGTAGGTTTCAACCAGTCATGCCAGTTGATGAATAAATCATGAAAAGACGTAAACCATCGAAGATGGACACAAGACCTGTCTATTGCATGTAATCTATATATTTACAAACTTGCAGATCAATAACTTTGCTTGCAGGGCGTCAGAGCATTTGTTGACTCAAAAATGTTGGTGTTCTTGACAGCGTTTTGGAAAGACTGGAGCTGAATGTTCGTGTGACATTTACAGGAAATATGTGAAAGGTTAGAGTGCAAACATCACACCATAGACATCTTAAGATGCCGCTGCCTCTGAGGCAGGGTTTGAAACTAATCACTGCAAAATTCCTTGAATAAACTATTAACTTCTGATTGAACTGCTTGTTTTAAAACAACACAATGCTAGTTTAGCTAAATGTGGTTTTGGGCGTTTATATGATACATATCTCCTGTTCTTACGAAATAATGTATTCCTTTAATTGCTATGAACTATATCCTGGGAAATCCTCATGTAAGTTGAGAGGTGTACCATCAGTGCAATAATACAGTGGACTGTTCCTGGCTGAAATGTATCAGTTTCTTGGCATCTGTAAAGAGATTTAAGATGAACCATGTTTGGCTCTGAGAGTTAATGTAGCAGCCACAAATAACCAGGTCATCGCAAACTAGATATACAGCTGAGCTAGTGTCTTTTTAAAACAAAAATGGACTGAAAAAAGAATCCCACTTACCTTTGAAATGAACTTGAAAAAATCATGAACCATATTGTCCACAGTTGAGGATTCTTCCAGGTGTCTGCAGACTGATTGAAGAGTTGCGGCTGTATTTGTTTGGAATGAATCAATAATGAAGTCAGTGATATCTCCTTGTGTGGTTGAGATTTTGAATGCCTGGAAGCAACAATTTACTTCATATATTTTAGCCAAAGGAGAGTATGTTTCTTTGTGTGAGAGGTATGTATCCAAGACTCCAAGAATACCCCCTTTCACGTGTTATTTGAAACAGGATCCAACGATTCTTTAAAGCCATTGCTGGCTTCTTACTAACGCAGTGAATGCCATTTTAATCTGAATATGATCATTCCTGAGTAAGATGTAGCATCTAATTAAATTGAAGCTGATTCAGGTAGTTGACACAAGTGAAGCTAATCTTGCTTGAGAGGCAGTGTTACACATTACACATTAATTGAGTTTAGCAGTAAGGGTATAAGCCAACAGAAACAAAGTAGACAGGCAGGAGGCTGGAAGAACATAGCAAGCCAGGCAGTATCAGGAGGTGGAGAAGTCGACTCCTCCTCCTAATGCTGCCTGGCTTGCTGTGTTTTTCCAGTGTCCTGCCTGTCTACTTTGGATTCCAGCATCTGCAGGTTTTTTTTGTCTCTAACAGAACCAATCTCGACAGAGAAATTTAATGGGAACGAAATACTATTATTCTTTGAAAAATGATCTGATTGAATAGGAGTAACTGACTTCCACGTAGACTGTGCTGGGAAATCAAAGACATGCAGATCAATTGAATGCCCTGACCTTGTCTTATCTGAATATTGCTGAATATACTGAATTTACTGCCTACAGTTATGCTTGCATTCCAATTTTGGGTCATTGAGTGGAACAGTTAAATATTCAGAGCACAGTATATTTTTGTTATTGTTCTAAGCTTCCCTCAGCAAAAATAAATGTTGCATTGCAGGTCATTCAGCCTAAAGGGGTGCTTGTATTCAGTATTCCTTCTCGTTCTCTCTTCTTGATGCCTCTGTCTGATGTTTCGGTAAGGTTGTCACTTTAACATCCACTATGTGCAGTGGTGCCCTGCTGATATATTCTTTTAGTAATCAGCTTGCTACTTCATGGAAAGGGTTGGAAAGTCAAAGGGATCAGATCCATATTCTTAATTCCTATTGTTCTTATTTGCTTTTCTAGATCTAGATTCAAGCAATGAGAATAAGGCAACATGGAGTAGGCTGGAAATTTTGTTTTGTTACTTTCTGAATGCAAATTTCTGTGATTTATCATTTGTAATTTCAGCAAATCACAGCTGTTTTTTTCTTGAAAACCAGGTTAACCTAAATCTCAGATGCATTCTTGTTATTTTATTAGAATCTGTAATGGTTGTTAAAGAACATTTTATCTGACTTACCTCGCTCTTTTATCTAGGTGCAACTGGAGTTTGCATTGTAGTTTTTGTGAACTGACAGACATTGTCATCCTTTGATTGGAGAGCCTGAAGGTTTTATGATTTCACACTATGGTGCTTCCTTCTTCATTGGAATGTCATAGGATTGTCATCATGTTAGCTATAGAAAAAAATATGCCAAGCATATAAATCCTGATCTGCTGACTGTCTCAAGTACTTTCTGTTTTAATTTGCAATTGGTCATACCTTTATTATTGAATATTACAAATAGAAGGAAAGATAGCCATTTGAAATAATAAAATACACAGCTGACTAATTTTTGGCTGCCTCTCCTGTTTTCTCTAGTTAAACTAGCTTCTTCTACATCTAACAATCTATCAAAGTATAAAATAAATGACAACTGTTTCTGTATAAATTCCAATACAAATTCTCTATCTGCTTCATCATATTCTATTTGAAATAATACAGATTTGAGTAACTTTGTAGGGAGGTTTTTCTTTGAGCTCACTATTGCAAATGTCTTTCATTGCCTGATTCTTTTCATTATTTACTTGACATTCAAGAATACAACTGCCAAATGCAAATTTAACATGTGAAAGCTAATATTAGTTCAGATTGTAATAACTCAACAGCTTTAGCCTTCATGTGAAGTGGAGTTCCTTTATATTGATTCAACAGTTGCAGTGTTAATGAATCTCAAATCTGGAATCTGGGTCTGAACAGATTTCAAACTGATGCTAGTGACTACTTCATAGAAGATGGTCTTGAGTTGACTCTACTAAAGTGTGTCAGCTGTCCATTGGGCCTTAATTTCAGATCTGCGTACCTCACAATTGGTGCCGCTAACATTGCAGTGCAAAAGAAGTATTGAATTGGTGAAGACCTTCCATTTCTTTGTCCAAATAAATGAAATACCTCTCTTCCATATATAATCGATAGATAAATTAGCCAGTAAGGTAGCATTTAATCCTAAAGAAAGTAACTAATTGAATGATTTTTTTTTAAAGGTCTCGTCAACATTGAATCATTAGTCTTGTTTCCTTGAATTTTGGCTCAAACTACTTGATTTTACTAAGGGTGACTTTGTTTACAGAACTATTGGATATTTTTCACAATTGACATATAAAAAAACTGAATTAACGTATCTGCTGTTTTCACTTTTGAGTGTTGCACCATGGGCTGCCATTGGATTGGTCCACATATGTGGCCAAAGTACTGCTATGATGTGCCTTTGCTTTCTGCAGGAGGCTGACCACAAGATTCTCCCACACTAACCTCCAACAATAAGGCATTTTGGAAGGATTTACAATCTGACCATTAGCCTGTTTGACCATGTTACAACCACACCTTTCATGGCCAGCAAGTCTTGGCCCAGCATTCAAACCTAGGGCTCCAGACTAGACCTAGGAATGCTATAAAGCAAAGTCCCACTCTCATTAGAGGAAAATCAGATATGACTTTAAGGGGAGGGTCACCATGCCTCAGGCAGGGAGTGAGGTTGAGAGGTCAGTGACTTTCATAGTGATCTCAGCCAGTACACTTGGGGTTACTCTGGTTTATGACCACCCATCCAGCCAACTGAGCTAACCAACCCCAACCAGAAGGGCTGCTACCGTTCTGTCAAACAGCCTCCTTGCATTAACATGTACACTGTTAAAATGACATCATGATCTTGAGACTCTGACTGTAACCTCAGTAATACTTATTCAGATTTGCCCAGGTTGTGGTTGAATAATTATTTTAATTAAAAATAAACAAGTAAGCCACATTCAAAATAATATTAAAGATAACTGTATTCCTTCATATTTCCTTGATTTTCCCAGGAGTTGCATGAGTTAGACTTTTAGTTCACAGCTGTAAAACCGTGGGTTACATAGTGTGTCTACCGGATTATGAACCTGGATGATATTATGACTGGATGAGTTAGATCCCAGAGTGAAATGTGGCTTGGAGTTTTATTTTACTTTTCTTTTACGTTTTTTTTTCATTGGAAAGTAGCAGATTTGGTTCTAACAGTAATGAAAAGTTATTCCAAAAGAGAGATATAAAAAATAAGCAATCTCAACATAGCAGTTTGAAAACACGTGGGCAAATAAAATTCCTCCTATTCTCCCAAATTATCACTTAATAGTTAATAGAAAATCTAGAGAAATTTTATTTCATCTTAAATCTGTACATTTGACTTAACTGCTTCTTCTTAGTTCTGCTCCTGTAAAGTGCAAAGCCTTTTCTTTGTATACTCACGCAACTAAAATGCTAGACTTTCTCAGTCTTTTAAAAATCTGCAGAGTTTTAGCCAACAGTCCTGGTCTGGAAGGTTCACAAACTGCACTCTTTCACTTATTCCCCACAATCACTTGGCACATGCTGGTTTAACATAATTGTTTCAGAAAGACAGACCAAACTGATTTCTAAACCTCTTCATAAAAGCAAAACGCCATTAGTTTGAAACCCAAGTTTATTAAAAATATATATTAATATTTATGAATACATGGACTGCAATGGTTCAAGAAGACAGCCCACCACCACCTTCTCAAGGGCAACTAAGGATGCGAAATAAATGCTGGATAGCTACCAATGCCCACATCCCACGTCTCACAAGTGATTTAAAAAACACACACTCCTTTCACTGCAACTTTTCGTAAGTCCCAAGTGACAGAGATGCTAGTGTGAATTCAGTTCTGGATCATCATTTTATTATACAAATGAGGCAACTATGGCAACATCACTGTGAGTAGCCTAAAACAATGCAAAATTATCTCTCTGCATGTACAAAATTGAGTTCATCTTAAGTCTCCATTAAAAGAACCTGAAACTCTCTGAGATACTTCCTCGCATTTTCATATAACAGATGTATTTCTGCATTCAGGGGTCAAACTCTTCAAACTCCCTTCCTAACAAAATGGTGTGCGTTCCTACACTCCGAGGAATGGAGCTGTTCAAGAAGGCAGCTCACTTTCATTTCCTGCCCGGCAGTAAGATGTCAGCAACAAATACTGGCCTAGCCAGCAAGCCCATATCCCATGAACAAAGAAACAAAACCTATGCTATATGTCTGTTTATTTATTTATTGAATTACACGGCTACAACAAGTTTAAAAAATGGTAATTACTTGTTAACCAGGGACAATTTAAAAAATATTTGCTCATTTCTACCCTGTGCTGACGTGTGATTTTCAATTTGGGATTTCAACAATTGTAGTCCTTATGCATGTATTTAAAACATTTTCCATCAGCATGGCTCTCTGTTTAGGAACTTGCAAAACATTTTGCAGGTTTTCTTTGCAAATTTGTTCAGCTACGTTATGCCTCTTCCACCCCATCTATACCACTACTTCTCTGCTATTTGGAATCTCCTGTATGTTATGAACAAAATTTAAGTTTGAAAAGCTGAACTGTTTCTTCATGCATCACGAGGCACCAAATAATCATGGAAAATGTCCTCTGCACCCACCCCAGTGCAATCACGTGCTTCTTACAATGTGGCAACTAGTGCTGCACACAGTACTCTAGAAATGACCAAAATAAAGTCTTATACAGCCTCACCATAATGTCCCTGTTCTTGTACTCAGTGCCTCGACTAATATAGACCAGAATCCTAAATGACTTTTTAACCCTTTTATCCACCTGTCTTGTTGCCTTCAAGGATCTGTGGTTCTACACATCAAGGTCCCTCCAATCCCCTGTACTTCGTAGGTTTCTACTTTACTTCGTTTAATCTCTTGCCTTGTTAGTCTACCCAAAAAGGATCACCTCACACTTTTCAGGATTACGTTGCATTTGCCATTGTTCTGCACATCGGTCAAGCCTGTCTATATTAACCGTCCTCCTCATTACCTAGCACTTCACCAATTTGGTTCCAAGGTAACGATGGCTGCTGCAGAACTGACTGAGTTACAATAGCTGTGCCCTCACTCTAACAGGCATGCACCCATTTTTCCAGTCCTCCCATTTTCCCCACTCTCACACATCCTCTCCACACCAGCACCACCAACCACCGTGCCACATCCCAACGCCACCCCCCCCCCCCCCCCCCCCCCCCCCCCCCCCCCCCACTCCCCAACTCCCCACTATGGCTCACAGGACAAAAGATTTCAAGCCTTGAAATGTGGTCACAGTGGGAATTTGTTTGGAAAGGACTGTCCTGAATACTGATTTGCTACAAAATAATTTTCTAACACATTAAGCCAGCCACATCCTTCATAATTAGTTGATTATTCTTTAATACTTATCAATGTGCAGGGTGAATATTGTGAATGGGTCATATCTACAAATCACATTGAAAAAAGGATTGTTGTTTGATATTTTGGTTTATTTGGAGACTTGGTTTAAATACATGTTTTTTCTGTTGTTGCATACTTTTTATTTTTTGTTGAAACCTGACATTTTGGGAGATCTGACACAGTCAGATCATCTGTGTGGCAGAGTTTAGAAATGACGCCTGGTGAAGTCTGAGATACAAGGGGTGACACCAAAATTTTCCAAACTCATGCAATGGATCCCATTCACCAAGAGGGAGAACAAGAGAGGAGTCTGTCCCAGTTCGCTATCATGTACATCCTGTGCTGTAATCCCTCCTGAGAGTGTGAGACATATGAGTCACTGCTATGATATTTAACTGGATGATCTTTGAATCAATATGGCATTCAAAGATTAGTTTAGTGGCAATATGGTTACACATCTCAGGCAGCTTCTTCTGAGAATTTAACACTGGTTAAAAAACAACTAAAACCAGAAGTAAAATAAAAATAATTCTAGTGTATTTTACTATTTCAGGAGAAGAGGAAAGAGAGAGAAAAAACAAGAAAAATGTAAAAAAAAGTCTTTAGCTGGTAATGACAGGGGAGCATTGCATGACTGTCACTGTCACAAGTTAGTAAAGCAAGAGAATAAAGTGGGATTTGTCAGTCAAAAGCAGCTTAATGGATAAATATATCATCCTTTTATTGAATAGCTGATCTCATTGTCAGTTTCATGTTACTGGCATATGGTCTCTACTTTTTTGGGCTGATCTTTTACAAACCAAGCAGTACGAGGGGAACTAAATTGGTCATTGTTTATCAAAGCAAGCAAAAATCTTTCCACTTGCAGCAAGTATAGCTTCTTAGAATTATCAGTCTCTTTCCTTCAAGGAATCCTTTGCATTATCTGTGCAGATCATCCTGTACTCACCAATTTTGAAAATAGTATATCCAAACAGTCCTGGATGCCATTTCTAGAAATCAGATTTGATGAATATGTCGATAAGCCCCTGAGGTAAGCTACAATGTCACAGCAGTCTGAGTAGTTCTATGTTCGTACTCTGTTAGGTGGTCAGAACATGTACAGCACACTTATTAGTACAGTAATGAAAGTAATGCTTAAAAGTGACCTAGAAACCTGGCCTCCACATGTATGACTTGTATATGAACCTGAAAAAATTAATATTAGTTGAGTGCTATAAGCACCATCCAATGTGAAAAAGTCATGCAGATTATTAGGGAGAATAACTAAGGGTCTTGAAGGAGACATGCCTCAGACCAAATCCTTCTAACAGATTCTGTAATAATGCATACTATATATAGCCTTAGAGATCTACAGCACAGAAAAAGGCCCTTCAGTCTGTGGAGTCTGTTCCAGTCAAATGAAATCATCTATTCTAATCCTATTTTCAGCACATAGCCCATATTCCTGATAAAAGGCTTATGCCTGAAACATTGATTCTCCAGCCATCTTTGGATGCTGCCTGACCTGCTGTGCTTTTCCAACTCCACACTTTTCAACTCTGATCTCCAGCATCTGCAGTCCTCACTTTCTCCATTGCTTTGTTTGCCTTGGTTTTGGAATTGCACATCTAAATATGTTTTAAATATTATGAGGATCTCTGCCTCTATTACTCTTACAGCCAGTGAGTTCTGAATTCCCACCACCTTCTCAGTGAAAGAATATTTTCCTCTCATCCCTGCTAAACCTCCTGCTCCTTACCTTAAATTTAGATCCTCTGATCACTGATCCCTCCAGCGAGGCAAGAAGTTCCTTTCTGTCTTTCCTATCTATATCCCTCATCATTTTATACACCCCAATCATGTCCTCCCTCAGTTTCCTCTTCTCCAAGGGAAACGATCCCAGTCTACCTCGTCTGAAGTGACTCTGCAGGCTCAGACAAAATCCTGGTCAATCTCCTTTGCACCCTTTCCAACGCAATTACCTCACTCCTATAATGTGGATTCCAGAACTGCCCACAGTACTCAAGCTTGTAACATGTAAGTAGTTGGGGAGATGCAATTAACAATATCTTGAGTTTCTTTGGAATTTGTTTTCTTCATGCATACAGTGGCCTGGAGAAATACGTAAAGATATTAGGGACAGCACATTTAACATGGTAGTTAGCCTCATGGTACAACAGTATGAAGAAACAAAGAATCTATGACAGAACATGATTAAAAGACTATTGTAACCCATCTCTTATGATGCTGAAATCATTCCTTGTCCTCCATTTGGAAAAGGTGACTGCTGAACCCAGCAACATTGTTTCTTTCAAAGTCACTCGGTCAAACTGTTTTTCACTTCATAGAGATTCCTGAGTACCTGAGGAGTGATTGTGAAGCAGTAATACCATTGAGCTGGTTCAGCGATGTCAGAAAGTATGGATGAGATTGTGCTGACACCGATGAATTCCTGATATCAAGGTGTCCAGCAGTGGCTGAAATGGGAAAACAGTGTTGTCAGGGCTGTCTAGTTAACTAATGGCAGGCAGTCACGTGGCTAATGAAGAAAAGTGAGCAAGACCTTCTGTGCTGCTGACCCAACCAGGAACCTAACATCATTGATTGGAGAATTTGGGACAATTCTCCTTCGAGAAGAGAAGGCTGAGGGGGGATTTGTTCGAGTTGCTCAAATCTTGAGAGGGCCAAACTGAATGTATAGAGAGAAGCTGGTGCCATTGGCAGAACAGTCGAGAACTAGCGAGCACTGATTTAAAGTGATTGGCAAAAAAAAACAAAGGAGGATACATATTTAGGCAGCAAATAATTAAGATTTGTAACGTTCTGCTTGAGACCACGGTGAAGCAGATCAGTTAATGGTTTTTGAAAGAGAATTGGATAAGTGGCTGAAGAAAATAACAATTCAAGGTTATGCGGAATGAGTAGAGTGGGGGCATTTTGCGGTGCAGTGATAGTGTCCCTACCTCTGGACTAAGAGACCTGAGTGAAATAACATCATAGAAACCAGTATCCTGTCATCAAGTCGCCCCTTATTTATACATAGATTATCCTTGACACTGATCCAGCTCCCTTAGAGCCAGCAGATAGTCCTGTTCTCTTATTTTATTTCCTCTCACATTACTGCCTAACAGCGGTAGTGCTTATTTTTCCCAGCACCCATGTCATGTGTGTGCAGGTGTGGGGAACCGTGAAGAACAACAAGTACGTAAATCTTTATTTATATTCCACCACGAGGAAGAAAGGAAACACCAGAGTGGCCAGTGACAAGCAGTGCCCTTCTCATCAAAGGGCAATGCTGCATGGTCAAAACAAAAGTGAAGGGGAGGGCAGGAATTAAATCAAAATAGAATTGGAGGGGGAAATAAAACACTCCACTCCCTGTGGTGCCCACCTCTTCCTGAACAGCTCAAGGCGGTGGTAGACAGCCACAGCTCGCTGCCTGGATCTGTTTATGGCTAGTTTGGTCAGGCCCAGAAGCAGACCCCCGAGGAGGTCTTCAGACCTGCCCTCCCTCCTCTGTACCGGGTGCCCAAAGATCAGGAGCATGGGACTGAACTGCAACCAAAAAACAGAGGAGAAGGTTTTTAAAAAAATCAAAAAGTGAGTGCAAACACCCACACCCAATAGAGGCACTCCTGTTCTTATCTGTCAGCCAGGGCTCCCTGATTGGACAAGATTAACAGCCCCAGTCAGAGAAATCATATTCCATGAGCTCCACCTGACTGACCTCGTGACAGTCAGTACAACGACTTCAAGTCCCACGGGCTCCAGAGGTGTTAATAACATCTCTGAACAGGTTGCTTGGAAAAAAGGTTAAAAATCAAATGCTGTTTTATTTTTATATTAGATTAGATTACTTACAGTGAGGAAACAGGCCCTTCGGCCCAACAAGTCCACACCGACTCGCCGAAGCGCAACCCACCCAGACCCCTTCACCTAACACTACGGGCAATTTAGCATGGCCAATTCACCAAACCCGCACATTTTTGGACTGTGGGAGGAAACCGGAGCACCCGGAGGAAACCCACACAGACACGAGGAGAATGTGCAAACTCCACACAGACAGTCAACTGAGGCTGTCATTTAACAGATGCCGTCATTTCTTCTACACCAGGACGGTTCTGTTCCTGTGCAGCCTCACGCTATACAAAAATCACACAATACAAATGACACTTAAAGTGTTGGCGATTTAATTATATTATCGTCAACACACGTTTAACAAGTTCACATTTTAGAAACAACATTCCCTATTACCAATCATATTATAGCCAATTTGTGTTAACGAAAGACGCATTATAGTAGAATTGACTGTATCTTGTTTCTTTATATTTTGGATTAAATTTATTTTCCGATTGTTGAGATCAGATTCATGAATCTGCAGTTGTCAGGTGTGGCTGTGTTACTCTTTTGAAAATATGACCTATCTTCGCTGTGAGACTTCCCCAGAATTTCATTAGCCTCTTTAAATGAATATCAGTATTTCATGAATCTTCATTATTGCCGTTCTCAGTACCCTGTGACATAGTTATGCATCCTCAGGGTTTATTGGCTTTTATCTGTTCAAGACTGTCAAGAACTTTTAACTGAATCATATGAAAGTTTCAGGTGCTGAATGGCATATTGCTAATGCTCTCAATATAAAAGCTTCAAGAGATCATCATTTATCATGATAATTATCTCTTTAGTTGCCTTTGATTTTATTTTTCTCCATGACTGCCTTCTTGCTATATCTTTTGATGCTACGTTTTTCATCAGCTGTTATGTCTCATTCCGGCTTTTCCATGGCACATCTAATATCTCTGCATGCACGTGCGTGTTGCAACCTAAGCATGCAAACAACATACCAACACAGTGCACCATCTGTCAGCATGTGAAAGACAATGGGCCAGACCCCCTTGATCTTGGTCAGATCTACCAAAGAGTTGAGCCTGTGCCAAGAGCTGAGCAGCTGTCACACACTTACTGCCCTATGCTTGAATATCAGCAAATAAAGGAATTATTTTTCTCTGCATTCCCAAGGAACAGTCCACTGTTACTAAAGAAGATAACTTGAAGAGAATTGCTTTATTTGGCCCCTTCACAGTTTAATTCCTGTTGGCAGATGGTACAGCAGTGCCCAAGTCCATTGGATGGATTTTCTTGCTGTCCTGGTGTACAAAAATTTCATGAAGGGAAATAATTGGATCACCATTGAAAGGGTGTAAAAGAGTAATTAATAATTGTATACTTTCTCCCACCTTCCCTTCTAAATTACACCTGTTGAATATTGAAAGGGAAAAATCAAATTGATCTTCATTGTTATCCTTAAACTATTGCAGCTAGTTGTCCATATGAACCATGTAGAGCAATTTAAAAGCATAATGGGGGTGAACTGAATATTGAAGTACTTTTGAGCATTTAGAGTCTCGCTAAGTACTTTTCTGAATGAATCAGTTTTGAACCATGTAATTTATGTTCGAAGTTGTCAGTAATTCATTTGTTAGAAGTTTCAAATTGACAATGCGAAAGCTAGTGTTTAGAGCTGGTATCACTGTCTTAATCAATAGTGCATTTGTTACATTTCTATTCCCAATTTTTATTTTTATGGCTAAATGCATATTCATATCCGGTTAAACTGGCTGATTTTTCCATTCTTCATGGAGTGAAACAAAGGTATTAAAGCTATTAAACAAAACGCAAGTGCTGTAAGTCTAAAATAAAAACAGGAAGTGCTCAAGAAATTCAGCAGAGCTATGCAGCATCTGTGGAGAGAAAAACAGTTAATGTTTCTAGTCTGATATGACGTTTCCTCAGACCTACTGTAAATTTGTTATTGATCGTAAGATAAGCAGCACTTGCCTTTTACAGATGCAAATGTAGCTTTTATTTTCGTTTTCTTCTTCACTTCTGCTACTGCTGAATAAAAGTGAGCATTTACAAAAGTTTCAAGTATTTCCATTCTGTGATGCCTCCGCATTGAACAATGAGAAGATGCTGAACTACACTGGGCATTAAGGAAAGAGTAGCACTCCCTTAGACAGGGTACTGAGCTGGGATACTTCTAAAGGCAAGTAATCTGTGTTGGTCGCTATAACTATAGTTACTATAGTGGCTGTCAATGAGACAGGTGATGGTGCAAAATAACAATATATCTACAGTTTGAGTTTGTACTTGCAACGAAACAGCAGTTGTGCCACCCAAGTACTGTCTGATTCATGCTCCCACCTTCTAAATGCACTAAATGCACATCTCTTGGCTGTGTGTGCTGTACAGCTGGACTTTAAAATTGATGCTAAGGCTGGGAATCCTGAGAGGCCCCTGCAATGGCAGTTACTTCCATAATTGCTGAATGCATAAGAGTGAGCTAGATATGAAAGAGGTGAAGTGCAGAGAGAAACCGTCCATGATATTCCCCAAAACTAATACTTATCGGATTTTGGGAAAAATTAAGACCCATTTCTTTATTTTGATTTTCCAGCAGACAGTTTAGAGCAGATTCGAGCAGTATCAGAGTGGGCTTTGCACATGATAAGTACAGTAATCACATTGGTTACTAATGTATAGAATTCTGCATGGTAATATGAATATATTTCCCTTTATGATATTCAGTTTCAGCATGCATCTCCCATGCACTTACATGGTCAGTTCCCTTGACATTTTCTTGTGTGGACCCATGAGAAGTTCAAAATATGAAAGCATGAAAAATATTGCTTGGTGGGAGTGCTGTGTCAGTGCTGGCTCACAGATAACCCTTTCACCTCTGCATTGGAAGGTTCTGGCTTTGAATCCCACTTGAGTGATACCTAAGTACAGAAGTCAATGCTGACATGTTAGTGCAATACTGAGCGAGTGCTGTACTGTGTAAGATTGTGTGTCTCAGATGAGATGTTAACGTAGGACCCATCTGCCCTTGTAGGTGTACATAAATGATCCCATGATAGTACTATATTCAAAGCAAGTGTACCGGGGTTTTAACTACTCTGTTCTGGCATATTTTTACTCCTTGATTAGAATTTCCAAAAATGAAACAAAATTATCTGTTCATTATCAGATTGCTATTGCTGTTTTGCATTGCTCTGCGCGAATTTGCAGTCATGTTTTGCAACATTTCATATCAGTATTTCATTAGCTCTACATCATTTGAGATGTCTGGTCACTGCAACCGCATCATAACATGTAAATTTTTCTTTCCTTAAAGGAATGTCAGATGTGCAGCTCAGTATTTTATAAGTGGCATTTAATTAGACTCAATCAGGAAAGATATGTGTGCTTGAGGATGTGAAAAATCAACCACAGACACGTGTTTATAAAGGATTTCAGGAACAGACTGTGTGTAGAATCTTTTGGGTATTTTTATGGACTTAAATAGTAATTGGTGCACTTTGAATACTTTTATGCTCATATACATGTCAAAAGTTCAGTTAAGACTTGGACAATGTTCCAGTCGCATTGATCTTCGACATGCATTTACACTCTGCCTGGCAGTTATAGAGTCATAGAGTCATAGAGATGTACAGTATGGAACCAGACCCTTCGGTCCAACCCGTCCATGCTGACCAGATGTCCCAACCCAATCTAGTCCCACCTGCCAGCACCCGGCTCATACCTCTCCAAACCCTTCCTATTCATATACCCATCCAAATGCCTCTTAAATGTTGCAATTGTACCAGCCACCACCACTTCCTCTGGCAGCTCATTCCACCTTCTGCGTGAAAATATTGCCCCTTAGGTCTCTTTTATATTTTTCCCCTGAAACCCTAAACCTATGCCCTCTAGTTCTGGACTCCCCGACCCCAGGGAAAAGACTTTGTCTATTTATCTTATCCATGCCCCTCATAATTTTGTAAACCTCGATAAGGTCACCCCTCAGCCTCCGACGCTCCAGGGAAAACAGCCCCAGACTGTTCAGCCTCTCCCTGTAGCTCAGATCCTCCAACCCTGGCAACATCCTTGTTTTGTAAACCTCGATAAGGTCACCCCTCAGCCTCCGACGCTCCAGGGAAAACAACCCCAGACTGTTCAGCCTCTCCCTGTAGCTCAGATCCTCCAACCCTGGCAACATCCTTGTAAATCTTTTCTGAACCCTTTCAAGTTTCACAACATCTTTCCAAAAGGAAGGAGACCAGAAT
>NC_057744.1:19935198-19940900 GCF_004010195.1 Chiloscyllium plagiosum
GCTTTGTTTGTGTGTGTTGGGATGGTTGCTGGTGTAGTTAAGTATTTGGTCAGTGTCTGACGGTTTTTTGTATACGCAGGTTTGTAGTTCTCCGTTGTCCGTTCTTTCGACTGTGACGTCCAGGAATGCGAGTTTGTTGTCGGTTTCTTCCCCCTTGGTGAACTTTATGCCTGTGAGGGTGTTGTTGATGATGTTAAATGCCTCTTCTATCTTGTTTCATTTTGTGATGACAAAGGTGTCATCTACATAGCGGACCCAGATTTTTGGTTTGATGGTTGGTAGGTCTGTTTGTTCTAGTCTTTGCATTACCGCCTCTGCTATGAATCCTGATAGCGGAGATGCCATGGGTGCGCCATTGGTTTGTTTGTAGATTATGTTGTTGAAGGTGAAGTGGGTGGTGAGGCACAGGTCCACTAGCATCATGATGTTTTCGTTGGTAATGTGATTGATGGTGGTTGGGGTGTGTGTGATGGTCTCTTCTAAAAGTGTGGTAAGTGTTTCCTTTACATATTACATATTAAATATCTCCGAAGAAAATTACACAATTCCGGACAATTAAACAAGACGGAATTCCAAAAAATGAAACCAGGTGGGATCAACACCCCACGATTCTACCAAAAATCCATGAACCAGGAGCCCCCCCTCAGACCAATAGTCTCATTACCCGGAACACCAACTTACAGACTGGCCAAAGAACTACACGCAAGACTGAAATACCTAGTAGAAGAGTCACAGCACTCCATCCACTCCATCATCAGTCTTTCATCTTATTTCTATTTGCTATGCATAAAATAGCTGCTGTATTTGTTAAAACAATTACTGCATTTCAAAGTAACTCATTGTGTACAAAACCCTTTCAGACATTTCTGAAGAAAGAAATGAGATTCTCTGTCAATCCATTCCTGAAATTGAGTTTTGCACTCTATTTTCGTGATTATAATGCAAATGAGAGAGACAGATTTGGAGTTTAACAGAAGAGGGATTGAAAAATACACAGTAAAGATTCAATTTTAAAATACAGGATATGCACCAGTGTTATCAATGTGCACGTGTCAACTTTGCAGTAGCTGATTTTTGACCTTTGAGAAACTGAATAATAAACTAAAAATGCTCAGTGAAAATCTGCAGTTTCAGGTGGAATGTGTACTGTCAATTGTGGATGGGGATACCTATCTTCAAGTACAAGCCAGTTGTCTACAGGAAAAAAAGATGCTACTGTCTGCTCAAATTAAGGTCAACCTTTCCCTGAGAGATTTTCTCAACCGCACATCCATTGCATGTACCGTATAAAAGAGAGCAGCTGATGATATAAAGAATAGAATGGCACTAAGGTACAGAAACCGTAATATTTAATGCTCTGGCTCATTTATTCCCTTTCCATTAAATTATTTTCCAAATCACAGATTCAACATAAATGCTACTGCTCAGCATTGGCAGGAGTCTTGTTAAATATTATCCTACATTCATATTCAGAATTGTTCAAGGATATTAGAACCAATGCATTAGAATATACTGTCAGCACCATTATAAGAAATGTTTAAGTAAGCAATATAAAATACTGAAATACTTGTTTGGACCATATCCTATTGGTGGTAGTGATGTATTCACATTATTTAACAGAGATTGAACCCACATCTAGAGTGTTAGGGGCAAGAGTGGATTGGAGTCTCAGAATTTAAAATAACACTTAATGAACTGTATGCTTTCAAATACGGGAGCAACACTTTGGATATGGGTTTCCACTTTCAGTAACATCGCAGCAGACACCAGGAAAAAAAAGCATAATTTATCAATATCAGATCACCTTTCAGAGCCAGAGTATTTTCTTTCTTCCTTTCTTTCTCATGGATCAATAAATAGGATTTTGCTCATGGTCGGTAGAAGGAATGGCTTTAATTTTTCATTACTTTGCAATAACTAAATCAAGTAATTTTGTTTCAAGAAGTGACTTCTCTATTGCTGAAATCTTCAGATGATATTACCTTCATGTTTTTTCTTATGCAAAATGGCAGTGTTGGGTAACTAAAATTAATATCTTCAAGCAAGTGGAAAAGTTTTAGATATGCCATATATTAACACATTCTACAACATTATTTGTGTAACAAGAATGCCTTCTCATAAAATCAACGCAATGTTGAATTGTCTAGCTGTATAAATCATTGATACTTTGACCAAGTTATATTCCATATGGAGTGTTTTTTGTGTGTTTACTGCAAATATATTTCACAAACATATTTCCTTCTTGTTTGTTTTTGGCTACTTATTCTTTCCATTGGATCAGTTGATTTTCTTCCATTGCTACCATTAGGTTCCTCTAATCACTACAACCATTTAAGGTGAGAAGAGATAAAATTTTCATGCACATTAGTCATCTGTCTGCAAATAATATATTTCAAATACAAATAGATGAATTTCAATGGAATCTGTACACGATATGGCCTAAGGAAGGATTGATTAGATTTTTGGTCAATATGAAGATCTGGATTCTAGATTTTCTTTAATGGCCTTCAAAATTGAGAAATAGTATGAAGTGTCTTGTTTTTCAAGATTTTTATTTACTTAAAAAGTGTTGTGGATTATCTCAGGTTGAAGATTTGTGGGCGGCACAGTGGCACAGTGGTTAGCACTGTTGCCTCACAGCACCAGAGATCTGGGTTCAATTCCCACCTCAGGCGACTGTGTGAAGTTTGCACATTCTCCCCGTGTCTGCGTGGGTTTGCTCCGGTTTCCTCCCACAGGCCAAAAATGTGCAGGTTAGGTGAATTGGCCATACTAAATTGCCTGTAGTGTTAGGTGAATGGGTAAATGTAGGGGAATGGGTCTGGGTGGGTTGCTCTTCAGAAGGTTGGTATGGACTTGTTGGGCCAAAGGGCCTGTTTCCACACTGTAAGTAATCTAATCTGTAAAAAAAGATTTCTGTCATAGTCATAAAACCTTGAGCAGAGTTTTCAAACACTCTGTTGGATATGGATCAGCCTGAAGATTTTTCAGGATGTTGGAATCTCTGACTAAAAGGTTTTTTTTGGTTTTGCAGTTATGGAGCATCAAACAAACAAAGAAAAGTTTCAAGGAAGAGCTGCATAATTAAAATATTGTTTCATTAAAAGTGTGATGAAGGGAAGCAATCAACAGAGTGCCTTCCTCAATTATTGACTCTGTTGCCCTTGCTCCAAACTTGCTCCAAACTTACCATCATTTTAGAGCTAGAATCACTCAATACCTAGATTAAAACTGCTGTGTAACTACATATAAATTATTGTCTGCAGGTTTGCAATATTGATCTCAAATACCAGGTTCTCAGTAGCCCATGGTGCACTTTCCTTTCTTTTTAATTAAATTGTTTTCCTTTCTTCACTGAATGATATTGTAGTCTTAATCACCTTACAAATGTATTCCTAGTTTTGTCGAGCTTCACTTTTATTCATAATTTTACTCAGTTCCCTGTCTCAGCTTATGCCTTCTTTGAGACTGAATAGTTTCTAAGTGTGAGCCTTTATGAACTTTATGAAGTCACCTATATCTTTGATTATGTACAAACCATAAATGGTATGGTCCCGAGAAGTGTTCTTGAATTTATCCAGTTCAGAACATTTGTTTCATACCAGTTAACCAGTCTGATGTTGAAAAGCAAATTCTGGTGGGCTCATTTAAAACTTAAATCCCATAGCAAGAAAAACGTGCATGATTCAAAGCAGTGTTCTTTGAATCCTTCATTGTCACTGGATCAATGTTCTGGAATCCCCTACTAACAACATTGTGAGTCCACCTATAGCACACAGACTGCCACTGTTGAAAAAGGCAGATCGCAATCACCTTCTCAAGGGCAACTAGGGACGAGCAATAAATAATGGACCAGCCAACAATATCCACATCCCACGAGTGAACAAAAAAATGCTTACTTTCATTATTCTCTTGAAATATTTTTAAAGCTGCCAAATACAATAAATTTCAAGGTCTTTTCCCTCTTTCCTAAAGGTGAATGAAATTTCAGTGAAATACTAATGCATTTCTTTGACCTTTTGATCACATTCAAATCCTCCTGTTGATAATGGACTTTTGACAATGACAAACTGATCAAGGATTGATGGTGTCACATTTTCTCTTTGCTAGCTTTATCACATGAAACTCTGCTTCAGAGACTTAAGGACCAAATCTGGATTTGTACTTTAGTGCAGTACTAGGGGAGTACTGTATTGCCAAGGGTACTTTTTTTGAAATGTCTTTGAACATCTGCCTTCCTGGAAGCATGGAGATGTTCACATGGCAATAAAGAAGAACAGAGGAGTTCTGCCAGTGTCCTGGACAATTTGTATGACTCAATTAACACTAATAAATAAATGATCTGGCTATTTGTTGCTAATAATAGGAGAAATTACCCACATCATCTCATCCTGGCAATTGTGACTAGACTTCAAAATTACTTTCGTCCTGAGATAGAGAAAGGTGCTATATAATTGCATACCTTGTGATCATTGGCTTTCCAAATCTTGAACACATTCCAAAACTGCATTAACGAAAATTAGTTTTAAATAGAAAATTGTTGAATATTTCCAAATTAATATGTGTGTTTGACTCCTCCAATGATGCTTTCAAAAGGAGTATGTTTAGGATAAAATATAAGCTGCAGAGGGTGGTAGTAGAGAACACAATAAGGGGCTACAATTACATCATAATTCATAATGTCCAATCAAAATGTAGTAATCATTTAATATAGAGTGAGCCATGTCTTTCTGCTCATTGGTAAAATGATCTGCAACTTTGCTGGAGTAAATTGTCAAACCATTGTGAATGCACATATACAGAATTAAATAGAATGTTACATTCCAATAAATCAACTCACTTGGAATAAAAATATTGATAGTTACCTGATTTTACTTGAATAATTCCTATGCACTGTATAACTCAGCAGTGTATGAGGAAATGTATTTTGAACTATTATACAGCACAATAGAAATAAATTCTAGCAAGAACAGTTGTCTGAAATCGGATCAAAGGTTAAGGAGAGAAACCAGGAGAATGGGGTTGAGAAATGTAGCAGCCATGCTCAGATGGTGTTGAAGACTCAATAGCTCAAATAGCCTAATCATGCTCCTAAATCTAATGGTCTAATGCTTCTGTTTGAGTGATGCTGTGCAATGAAGACCTTATAATACAGAATAATAAAGAGAAAACACGGAGTTTTCATGTAATTGCACCAATGGCCAAATAAATTGCTTGTTAAAATTATATTCCTCTCCATTTTGAAACTCAGCATGTACCCCTGAAACCTTTGCTATTTACTTGATGTTGAACAAATTGCTTCCCTAGCTTCGCCCCCATAATATAATTTTTCTTTTAAAATTGAAAATGTTACATTTTCACTGGAATGCCAGTAAAAATATGAAAAGGCGATTGTTTCACTGGCTGTTTTCTCCATTCTTTCATGATTGAGTACAGCTGAAGTTCACTAGGTTGGTACCAAGGATGGTCAGACTGTCATATGAGGGGAGTTAGGTTTAACCAGTCCTGTATAAACTAGAGCTGAAAATGTGTTGCTGGAAAAGAGCAGCAGGTCAGGCAGCATCCAAGGAGCAGGAGAATCGACGTTTCGGGCATGAGCCCTTCTTCAGGAATGAGGAAAGTGTGCCAAACAGGTTAAGATAAAAGGTAGGGAGGAAGGACTTGGGGGAGGGGCATTGGAAATGCGATAGGTGGAAGGAGGT
>NC_057744.1:19941473-19943115 GCF_004010195.1 Chiloscyllium plagiosum
TTGATGGATGTCCACCTTCCTAATCTGCAATCTTCTTCCTAACCTCTCCGCCCCCACCCCCACTCCGATCTATCACCCTCACCTTAACCTCCTTCCACCTATCGCATTTCCAACACCCCTCCCCCAAGTCCCTCCTCCCTACCTTTTATCTTAGCCTGCTTGGCATACTTTTCTCATTCCTGAAGAAGGACTCATGCCCGAAACGTCGATTCTCCTGCTCCTTGGATGCTGTCTGACCTGCTGCGCTTTTCCAGCAACACATTTTCAGCTCTGATCTCCAGCATCTGCAGTCCTCACTTTCTCCTGTATAAACTAGAGTTCAGAAGAATGCGAGTTAATCTGATTGAAATGGATAAAATTCTAACAGGGCTGGGCAGACTAGATGCAGGGAGGATGTTTTCCCTGGGTGGGGAGTCTAGAAACAGGAGTCATAGTCTCAGGATATAGGATAGGTAATTTAATACTGAGATTTAAAAAGATTTCTTCACTCAAAGGGTAGTGAACCTGTAGAATTTTCTACCACAAAACGCTCAGTGGCTTGGCCCCCAAGAAGGTCTTAAAAAGCACAAAGGTGGATAAATCTCTGAGACCTGATCAAGTGTATCCCAGGACGCTGTGGAGGTCAGGGAAGAAATTGCAGGGCCCGCAGCAAAAAATTTGGGTGACACAGATATTCAGCATGGAAAGAGACCCTTCGGTCCATCTTGTCTATGCCAACCAGATATCCTAAATTAATTTAGTCCCATGTGCCAGCATTTAGCCCATATCCCACTGAACCCTTCCAATTCATATACTGTACCCATCGAGACACCTTTCATCTACAGCCATGGATGTGGTGCCAGAGGACTGGAAGCTGGCTATTATATAGCAAAGGCTACAGGAGAAGCCTGGGAACTATAGACCAGTGAATCTGACATCAGTAGTGGGTAAGTTGTTTGAGGTGTTTTACCTGCATTTGGAGGAGTAGGGACTGATTAGGAGTAGTGAGCATGGCTTTGTGCATGGGAAATCGAGTCCCAAAAACTTGATTGAGTTTTTTGAGGACACAACCAAAAACATTAAATTAGAGAATTAGATTTTATTGTCATGTGTACTCAAGTGCAGAGATACAGGAGTGCAGTGAAAAGTGTACAAAGTCGCCATTACTGATGCCATCTTGGATACAAATTCTGAGGTATAAAGTAGAAAATAAAGAAATAAATTAAAAGTTCAACTTTGCAGTTCATCATAAATACTTAGCCATAGGCTCGGATCCAGGCCCTTCCACCCCAACGCAGAGCCCAACATCAACACGAAGCAGTCAGCCAACGTCGTGTCACACAATCATGCAGCCCATGGACATCTTGCCTCCACAAATGCCGCCATGAGTCCATGCAGGCCTGATCTCAGCAATGCAGCCGCTGCTGAAGCTGCCGGGTCCCGCCCGGAGCCCAGACACGCCTCTATCCTCTACTACCAGGAACACACAATCAGCCCCACCATTAGGGACACACACATGCCTCCCTGCTCCACCACCAGGAACACACACTCGCCACCCTCCTCCAGCACCAAGAGCACACTCTTGCCTCCCTCCCCCACCACCAAGAACACACACTCACCACCCACCTCCCACCACCAGGAACACACACTCGCCTCCCTCCTC
>NC_057744.1:19944430-19985264 GCF_004010195.1 Chiloscyllium plagiosum
CACTCACCCCACCCCCCCACCCCCAACCTGGAACGCACAATCACAGCCCTCCCCCCTCCACCACCAGGGACACACGCTAGCATCCCTCACCATCACCAGGAACACACACTCGCATCCCTCACCATCACCAGGAGCACACACATGCCCTGCCTCTCCTCCACACCAGGAACACACACTTGTGCCCCCACCCCCTCCAGGAGGAATGCAGACCTGTCCCCCTCCTCCACCAGCAGGAACACACACTTCACCACCCCCCCAACATTGATGTTGGAGGGTTGATTTTTGTACTGAAGGTCTGTGACCAGCAGTGTACCGCAGAGCGTGTTGCTGGGTTCACTTTTGTATGTTATTTATATAAATGATTTGGATGAAAATTTAGCAGGCTTGGTTAGTAAGTTTTTGCACCAGTCTAGTTTGGTAAACTTGGTCCGTATGTTCAAGTTGAACTGAAGAGTTTGTTTCTGTTGAGCATGACTCTATGACTTCATAACGTGTTTTTTTTAATTTAATGGCCTCAAGGGATGTGAAGAGGAAATGAAAATATGGCACTGAGATAGAGGATTAGCCCTGATCAGATTGAATGGTGGCACAGGTTCCTAGTTTCTATGTTTTCTAGATGAACACAGATATCTTAATGCGTTGTGGAATTGGTGGAGGCTGCAGAGATAGAGGTAACCAGGATGTCTAATTTCTGGAAACGTTAACTGGCATTGAACATTTGGAATCAACTTTGGAACAGGTTGCTTTATTACATCAGTGACACAGTGTCATAGCAGATGAGACCTTGCTACTAACTCTAAGTCATGATGTTGTTTTGTTTTACTTTACATGTAAAATCACTTGTTCACTAGGTGTCTGCAAAGCTCCCTCTGTGAGTAACAACACTCTCATTGATCGCACATTACACCTTTCTATGCTACCATTGAGTGTACCATTTCTACATAGTGATGATTCATGCTTCACACTGTCAATCTGTTTCTATGATCTGTTTTTCCATACTAACAGAACAACTTACACAACCAGAAATCTCTTGGAAAGTAGTGTCTTGCAGCACTATTAACAAGGTGCCTTTCCAATGTTACAAGGATTAATTTATGTTCACCCATCTCCAAATTCAAGTTGTTGCTTTACATTTCTAATCAAGAATCAATGTTAAGTAAATTCACATTGGCTAAAATATCTCTGGACAGTCCTGACCCCTTAGTGTGGCTAAACCTATAGCTGTGATTTATCGAGATCCTATATAGCAGAGTCAGATAATCCATTGCACTTCCAGTATCCTTTATTCGATACTGAATTTGGAGTTATATTTCATACTTTTGATGGAATCTATGTGTGATCAGTTGATAAGATTGATAATATCCTTGCGTTAAAAAAGGTCTGAAACTGAAAGTCCCTATGGAGTCAAATGGTAGGCCCATCTGCGCACTAAGGGTTGATGTACATAACACCCTGATTGTCACTTTAAGAGTGTGATCGTGACAGTTATGTGACAAGATTATGTCACCCAGTTTGTTTCCTGTTAACATGGCGGCAGTAGGAACTTTTGAATCTAAAGACCTAGAGTACACTATGTACTCAGAGAGTTAGGTCTTTCTGATTGTTCAGACTATAATGGAATTGGGCCACATATTTAAAAAATCCAAATGTATCCACGAATCACAAAGATGCCAGCTACACCACACTGGCATTTGAGAGCTGTTGTATATATTTAACTATCATCCAACTCGGAGGACTTCCTAATGTGGATAATGTTTTTGTTCTGATCCCTATAAAACCAGCTGGGACCAATGGGAGTTTGTCAGCATTTTGCCAATGTGGAAAGTTCCATTTGCTGCTTCATTTATCAATAAATGTGCACAATTCCTGAATATTTGCCTCATTTAGGGACTGTGTGCCATATTGAATGTCCAATGGTAGGCCTTCTCTGAAATCAAGGAATTTGGGGATGAAAGTTATGTCTACCAAGAGCTGTTATACAATCAAAACCTTGCAGCTTCAGCTACACCACTGGGGAAGCTGTAACTGTTGCTGGTATGAACCCTGTCCAAGGTTCAGGGTTGCTCTAGGATCCCAGCCCCAGGTGATTGATGGAGAGGATGGTGGTTGTCGGGGAAGGGAGTTGACATCAAGAGCGGGGAGATGTCTCTCCGTGGGCTCACACTTAATCCTATTGCCATGTCATTGGATCAGGCTAACACTCTTCCCTCAGGGATTAACAAGCAATTCCATAGTGACTGCTTGTTATGCTTCCCACATGGTGAGCCACGTCAATAAGCCTTGATCATTGTGTCAATACCAGTGTTGGTGGATCTTAATCGTCAACTCAAGAAACTCAGTTGGTGACAGAGTGAGAAGGCCATCCAAGGGCCTATATGCTGGAGACTTTTTCAAAACAAAGACACAAAGGTGGCAAAGACCCAACTTATTAAATGCCCCATTGTCAAACTCTCCACATGGAAGACCATTGAATACCACTATATGTGTCTTTTGTCAATGTCAGTGGGCCTCCATTAAATATTTGAACAGCATAGTAATCATCTTAAATCTCTATAATATTCCTAGTTATCTCTCTTTGGATTGCCAGCTATCCCCAGCTCATCAACCTGTGGTGGCTCACCGAGTCTCTCTAGTTAGCCCACTCTCTTTGCCTCACTGTCTCTCTCCAGCTCCACCAATAGGGCAGCACAGTGGCTCAGTGGTTAGCAGGATCCCATGTTCAATTCCAGCCTTGAGCGACTGTATGTGTGCAGTTTACCCGTGTCTGCGTGGGTTTCCTCCCGGTACTCCGGTTTCCTCCCACGTTCCAAAGATGTGGAAGCCAGGTGAATTGGTCATGCTAAATTGTCCATAGTTGTAAGGAACATTAGTCAGAGGAGGGTGGGTTACTCTTCAGAGGTCGGTGTGGACTTGTTGGGCCGAAGGGCCTGTTTCCACACTGTAGGGAATCTAATCTAATCAACTCTCTCCATCTGATTGACTTTCACAGGGTCGCCTGTTCTCTCTGACTCACTGATTCTCTTTGGTTTAACAACTCTTTCCTGCTTACTGGCTATCTCACTTCCTCCTATGTGGTTCTCTCCATGACCCTCCAACCATCCATTTCTGTGCTCAACCCTTCCATGCTGTTACTCTGTGCCTCTTAGTCTTGCTCAGACGGAAGGAGGGAAGTGGTGAGTGAGAAAGATGATGTGTATAAAGGATGGCCAGTAGGAGAGGGAAATGACCAATTGGAGAGAATCAGGAAGTGGGAGAGGAAGCAATCAGGAGATAAGTAGGAAGAGTCAGTTTTTTTAAACTTTCCGAGTTATTTTACTTAAGAAGTCATTTAGTTTCTTTAGTTTATGAGTAATTTAGGAACATATAGTATTTCAACTTTGAAGGTATACATTTTAATTTATAGTTATCATAGTTTTTAAAACTTTTAAAATGAAATGTTCCACAGAATCAAACAATAGATTTTATTTCGAATGTAAGGGGAAAACCTGATTTCTTGAAAGTTGTTTCATTTAAAGTTACACATTTCAGAAATTTAGCAACAATGCTAAGTGAGGAATTACTGTACTACAAATAACAATGTGTGTCTGTCATAATTGTTGTCTGTAGAAATGAAGATGACTTGACCTTTACTCTTTAGCGTTGTTGATATAGAACATAGAACATTACAACGCAGTACAGGTCCTTCGGCCCTCAATGTTGCACCTGACCTGATATTGCCTTATTAAACTTGTTTAAGCTATATATTTGCAATCTTTTGCTTATATTTTGTGTATTAGTTACTCAAACCTGAATTGAACCTTTGATTCCATATTTCACTCAGACTTCTCAAACTAAGTTCTGATTCTCCCCTGATCAGCCTCCTAAGTTCTATAACAGTTCATCCAAAATCTGCCACCCATATCCTATCGATACATTGTATCCGTCCTCCCTGAAATTTCGGCTCCAATTCCTCTCATTGAAATTCTCCTCTTATTTAAAGTAATTCATAAACTTGTATTTCCATTTCACTGTACCACTTGCATTTCACACTTCTCAGTCATTGGTGGTCATATGTTTACCTCTGAGTGCTATGTTCTGGAATTAACCTACTTTAAACTCTCCACATCTCCACTTTCTTATGTGATCCTACTTTAAGATTCTCTTTGAAACTTCCTTCTTTAACGATGCTTTCAGCTATTAAACTTTGAATTCCCTTTCCAGCAATTTGCAAGGAACTCTTTGATGTTCTTTGGGGCATACTTAATAAACAACACCAGTTTGATACAAATTGTCCTTACTTGTACAGAGATACAGAAGAATACAGAGATTTATTAAAAAAGATTACTAAATATAGTCAATGGTTATGAAGTTCTGGATGTTTGAATAAGGAGACAAAGATAATATTGTTATTATATGGTTAACACTGTGCAGAATTTGATTAGCATAAGTTGTTTTCCCACTAAATTCTATTGTAAAGGAATTTTGAGCCAAACCTATCATTTCCTGATTAACTGTCACAACCCAGATTCCATCATCTCTAAGCAAACAGAATTCTCGCTATGTTTCAATGAATTAAAATTTCTTAGATTAAAAGATGGGTCAAAGGCATCTAATGTTTTTAAGCTCTTTTAGTTGACCTTTTGGTACCCCAGGAAGTCTTGGAATACTACCATGAATGGGTTTGCAAAGTGTATGCTGATATTCAAGATGAACAGTTTAAGATGTTCAAATCTTTTTAACTAAGCAGCCTTGGAATAGAACGAGGTATAGAGCAGAGAAAAGACATTATTTTGTTGCAAAGTTAATTTCTGTATAATTGCTGCCGTTCATGTCATTTTCAATTTTTAATCACTCCATATTATTCAGTGACTTGACACTTCCAGTAGGAATCTGGCTGCTTGTAGAAGTGTGAGAACTGTCAGCACTATCTGGCTCTGTGAGATACTGAATAATTAAGTTCCTTACTTTTCAAAAACAACCATGGCTTTTTCATGAACCTTGCTGCGAAAGATTTAGAAAATTAACTGAAGTTCTCTCTTCCCTTTAATATGTAATTTTATTTTGAGTTCTCTACTTACATAGTGAAGCTAAGGTGATCCTGATTATGAAGGGATGCTCAAGAGAAATATAAAAGCAAAGAGTGAACATTATAGTGTATTGAGCTGATGGCTTTAAAAAAGGACCTGCATTTATTTGGTGCTTTACATATCACCAGATATCTCAAAACACTTTGCCCCTTTATAAGGGCAGCCGTTTTGTGGGCATCATTGGCTGTGCCAACATTTATTGCCCATCCCTAAATCCCTTGGAGAAGATTGTGGTGAGCTGTTTTCTTGAACTGCTGTAGTCCACATGGTGGTCTTAGGTAGGGAGCTGCAGGAGTTTGTCCCAGCAAAAATAAAGAAACAGAAATCTAACTCAAAGGCTTGGAGGGGAACGTGCAGGTCCTAGAGTTTCCATTTATATGCTGCCCTTATAATTCTTAATGGTAAAAGTAATGAATTTGAAAGGTGCTGCTTAAAGAGTCTGGTGATTGTCATGGTGCATCTTGTAGGTAGTTCACACTGTTGAGGCAGTGTGTTAGTGCTGGCGGGAGTGAATGCTGAAAAGGTTTGATGGCCACTGTCAATCAAGTGGGCTGCTATGACCTGGATAGTGCCGAACTTCTTGAGTATTATTGGAGCTGCAACAAGGAAGTGTAGAGTATTCCATTCCACTCACTCCTGACTTGTACCTGGTAAATGAGGAACTATCTCCAAAGAATCAGGAGATGAGTTACTTAGAGTCATGGAGATGTACAGCAGGGAAACAGACTCTTCGGAGGTTTATAAAATCATGAGGGCCATAGATAGGGTAAATAGAGAAGGTCTTTTACCTGGAGTGGGGGAGTCCAGAACTAGAGGGCATAGGTTTATGGTGAGAGGGGAACGATATAAAAGAGACCTAAAGGGCAACCTTTTCACGCAGAGGGTGGTACGTGTATGGAATGAGCTGCCAGAGGAAGTGGTGGAGGCTGGTACAATTACAACATTTAAAAGGCATCTGGATGGGTGTATGAATAGGAAGGGTTTAGAGGGATATGAGCCAAGTGCTGGTAAATAGGACTACATTAGGTTAGGATATAGGCATGAATTCTTAGCCTCTGACCAGCTCTTGTAAACATAGTATTTATACAGCTGGTCGGGTTGTTAGTGGTAACTGCAACACCCAGTAGGTTGATAGTGAGGGATTCAACAATGATAATACCATTGGATGTCAAAGAGTGTATTCTGTATTCTAGAAAATGGTCAATGCCTGGCACTTGTGTGACACAAATGTTACTTGCCAGTTATCAGCCTAAGCCTGAATATTTTTCAGGTCTTGTGCATTTAGACACTTCAGTATCTAAGGAGTCACTAATGATGCTGAACATTGTGCAATTATCAGCAAACAGCTCCACCTCAGGCATTATGATAAAGGGTAGTTCATTGATGAAACAGCTGAAGATAGTTTATCTGAAGACAGTACCCTGAGGAACTTCAATAGTGGTGTCCTATGGCTGAAATGACAACCTATTAATCACAACAATCTTTCTTGTGCTGGGAACAACTGTAACTAGTTGAGTACTTTCCCCAGTTCCCACTGATTCCAGTTTTTCTGCCACAATCGGTCAAATATGACCATGATGTCAAAGACAGTCACTTTCACATCCCCTTTTAAAATCAGCTATTTGTTCTATGATTGGACTAGTGTTGTAATGATGTCAGCAGCCAACTGCCCCTCATAGAACCTAAACCGAGTATCAGTAGCTAGTTATTGTTGAGTAGGTGCCACTTAACAGTCAATGTGACAGGATCCCCATCTTTGAGGTTAGTGATATTTGTGGAGACCTCTCCTCTAGTGAGCTGCTTAATTGTCCCCTACTCTTCCTAACTGGATGTGGAAGGTGTGTTTGTTTAGATCTGATCCATTGTTGTGAAATTGTTTGGCTCTGTTTCTAGCTTGGTACTAATGATGCTTGGTATATAAGTACTTCTGTGTTATAGAATTATGAAGCGCAAATCTGAAAAACTGATTTCTGCTTATTTGGAACCAAGTGACTGACAGAAGAGGTTGGAAAAGATTTCATGATGCAGATAGTATTTTGTCAAATATATATATTTTTAAAAAATCATTTTCTGATGTTCTTCATTATCCTTATGATGTGCCCATTTAAACTATTTTCACACTGAAAATCTTTGAACAGTGGATGTAAAGGGGTCGGCAAAGTTGATCACAGCTCCATATTCACTTCTAAGGTATATCTCTGAACTGAAGTTTCCCACAGGCTCCTCTGACATGCAAGTCCAATTTCACTTGGTCAATGTTTGACTTTTTCTCAATATGATTTTGGAGTTTCTATTTTGAGTAAAGCTTTCTATTGATGTGTTCTCCTTGTTGATACCTCCCTGATGCTCCTGTACTGCTGAAATAAACCTGACATGGTATTAATACTCCTGGGGTCACGGGTTACTTCATGAAGTAACTTGCACTCGACCATTGCTTGAAGCACAGTCCCGACCGGGGAAATCAGCAGCAGTTGTCTCTCTGCACAAATTATTGCAGACCACTATTTATATTCCACTTAAACTCTCAGTCACCTTTTAGAAGCCAGGGACATGCCCATGGTGCTGGGTAAAGCCTCTGCCAGAAAACACTGAGCACTTGTTTCTCCACTGTTGTGAGAACTCCAAATCCAAGCCTTCAGCATAAATGAATGTTTAGTGCAGTAGTAGGAGCCCCTGTGCATTTCTGTCAGGAGCAATTCAGCTTTATATGGAGTGAATGCAAGCAGAATCTTTTCCTGGAACAGCTTCGGATAGTGAAAATTGACCTTGACTTTACCCTACTGGTCCTGTAGATGGTATCATTAATCATGCACTAACAGTTCAGTGCTCCATGCTGAATATATCAGAATGTGTTATTGACCTAGTTATAGCAGCTGAAAATATGATGTGCACTCATTGTTTCATGTGAAATGCTTGTCATTAACCAATTATTATTTGCCTTGGGTTACACACATTAACTATGTTCCAGTTTATATCTCAGAGAAAAACAAATGGTTTACAAGCAAGTGTAATTAACCATATAGTGAGAATACTGGGAGAAATTCCAGTCAATCACCACTCTAGCTTTCTGAAAGTGATTACTTTATAATTGCACAATATTCCAGAGATAGGGTCAATAGATAGTATCAGATCCATGGTCATCTTGGGATACATATGAGCTTGCTTTTGCGCCATATATTTGGAGTCACCCAATGCCCGTTAATATAAGATGGAATATTGTCATCTGTGAGAACTGTTTTGTCCCTGTGATTTAATCAGTGCCACAACAGAGTTGATTGCATCATCCAAATCAATGTCACAATTTTGGTTGAAAATGCTAGAGTCACTCTCCAGAAGATGTGTGGTAACTGTTAAGATCGGGATCTTGAAAACTTGCATCCTTGACTATTAGGTATTCTTTCATACACAGTTATTGTCAGGTGCCAGAACTGATACAAAATGTGTGCAGGAGGCTGTGCACTGAATCTGACAGCATTTTTAACTTGACTCAAACTGAATTGATTTTGAAAGTCAGGGCTTTTATGAAGCTACTTGAAAAGCAGAGGGCATCCACCACAAGAATTTGGGCAAAATTAACATTTACTGCATTGAAAACATTTCTGTCACTTATCAGCTTTGCAGTCTTCAGTTGTGATTCGAAAGCAGTTTTCTAATCATTACTAGCATTATTGTTTTTGTCTATCACGATTGTGAATGCAATCTAATTTTGTATGTTGAATTGCCAGTAATAGTGCAGGAAGAAATATGCCCCCTAATTCTTATGGGATAACCTATTGCTGCAGGTTAATAAGCAAATATCAGACCTTACATCAACTTATATATGGCACTGTTGCTATGGAAAAGATATAAGTTCAGCTTAAGATATTTAATAATAGACCTTGAGAATTACATTTCAAGTCAGAACACTACATGAATAAACAGAAACTCTGCATGCCAAAATATTATTTATGTGTATTATTTCCGTTACTTTCAACAGATTATAAGAACAAAATGGTTGGCTTGCTACAATATGAAGTACTGTCAGCTTTCTTTATTGAATGCTAGTTAACACATGAGTGAATCTAAATCAACTTGTTTAATTAGCTCCTATTGCTGCTTATTTAATGAGGGACTACTGTAATGGAAATCTGTTCTAATACAGCTTCAATAAAAATGGAAATTGTTGTGTAGATGTGAAAATAACTAACAGCGACTTCTGGTTGTCAAGGAATCCTTCACATACCGTGCCAACACTTCCATTTTGAATGGCATAATCTCACAGTCATGCTGATTATAAATTCCACGCAATTTTACACTGTTAAAAAATTCATACTCTGAGTGCCATATTAAGCAGTTGTGCACTGCGGAAATTAAACATAGGAGGAGTGTCAATTCCTTCTCTCATTATTAATAAACCAATTGATAATATTTAGCATTGAAGTTAAAATAAAGCATACAGCCTGATACATTAGTCAAAATGCCTTATGACCTGATATCTTCAAAATAACTTTTATTTCCATTTGGTTTGAGGATAACTGTTGGCAAGATGCTATTGTCTCTCTGTCATTGCTTTTCCTTGTTTTCTTGATTTGTTATTCTGTTTTACTGATGTACTGTTCAAATTTGTCTTCAGGCTACTGTATTAAGTATATAAATTAGAAGTAAGAAATTAATTCTGTTTCATATATCTTTGACATAATCATGATTTCTTGATGCATAACATTTCGAAAATGTATAAAAGTTACATTGTTGAAAGTTGCATAAGGTGCAAACCAAATCAGTTTCTTACAACATTCTCTGTTATTCACTACATTTTCATTCAGTTAATATATAATGTTCATTGCATGTCAAACATATAGCCCCAGAAGTAAACAATGAGTGACAGTTTTTCCCCAAAATATACTTTATTCATAAAATTTGTAAAAGTCAGTTATAAAATATTTCTACTTGAAAATTATAGAATATTCAACTTGTCTCCATATATCGTAATTCAGTCGTATGTTTCTCAATGCAATTATAATAGAATTATTGTTTGCAATATACATTTCAAGCATACAATCTGAGGGCAACATATTTCAAATTGAAAATTTTAGGAAGGGCAGTAGTAATAAACTTTTTTTTCCTATACATAACCTTCCATTCCATGGTGATTCAATACAAGTTCATTACACTTGATATTCACAATCTACTTTCAGCCAGGGGTTCTCTACAGTTTCCAGGCCTTTAGTGTATTATAAGTGAAAAGCCTTAGCCAGCAATCTTTCCCCACAGTGTCTCTGTGGCAGCTGTCCCAATCTTTAGTGCATCATCAACACATATTCCTGAACTTTGGAATGTGTCAGTGAAAGAAACTTTTTGCACTGGAACATCAACAAGTTCTGAGCAGACCAAAGGCCATCATTCACTGAGTTGATTATCCTCCAATTACAATTGATTTTGTTTTCTTGGCCTTGGAGCAACTCCTAGACACTCGAGTCCCGTGTCTCAGATCTGCTCAGGCAGAGCCTTAACAAAAAGCACTGGATTTCTCCAGATCTTCTTTGCAAAGGTACCTTCCATAAGTTGCTGGCCCAGTCTCGTCCCCACCACAGCCACCTCAAGGGCAACTTGTAGAGATGGTGCAACTCCAGGTGTATAGGAAGGACCCCTGACAGGAAGGGCCAATCTCACTCCCAGCCAAGCTATATCTTAGTGCACTTGTAAATTCTGGTGAGGTATTCTGCCAAATAACCTTGACAATCTGCCCATAAAATCAACCAACATGATCTACGCTTTGCTTTACCTGCAGGACTTCTGAGACATTACGTGCTGACCACTGCCTGATGGACTTGGGGTCTGGCATCAACTTCTCTACAAAGGACAGCTGGTACGGCACTTTCCAACAACTCGGAGCATTCCGTGGAAATGTGGCCAGACCCATCCTTTGGAACATCGGGGACAGGTAGAACCTCAGCATGTAGAGTCAATTGGTGTTTGCATACTGAGGGTCTATGTGCAGTTTGATGTAGCAGTACGCAAAGGTGGCCATTAAGTTGAGGGCAGTGTTGTGTATGCTTCTTCCCCCTCTATCTAGAATATTGTGCTGCATGTCACTGTAAACGTGATTCATTTCCAACAAAAAGATAATGCTGAAAATGGTTTGGAATATCATTACAGTGCAGGAGTGAGGAATGAGCTAGACTTGTGCCATATACAGAACACTGAGTAACACTACCTCACATCTAATAACCATGTTCCTATCCACAAAGGAGAGGGAGCATCGTTCTTATATGCCCAAACTTTGCATTATCATAGCTACTGGCTCCTTCTTTGTTTATTGCATGTCTTTGCCCCTCTGAACCATGTCCCAAACAGTTTAAGACCACAAGATGTAGAGCAGAAGTAGGCCATTCAGATAATCAAGTCCATTCAGCCATTTAATGAAATCATAGCTGATCTGACAACTCTCAACTCCATTTGCTTGTCTTTCCTCATAACTCTCAATTTCCTTACTGATTAAATATCTGTCTATCTCATCCTTGAATATACTTAATGACATGATTCCATAAATTCACTGCTCTCTGAGAGAAGAAATTTCTGCTCGTCTCTCTCTTAAATGGACAACCCTGAAATTATGGCCTTCAATCCTCTTCCACAAGGGAATACAACCTCTCAGCCTCTACCCTTTCAAATTCATGAAGAATCTTGTGTGTTTTAATAAGGTCACCTCTCATTCTCTAATGAGTAGAAGCCTCACCTTCTCACTTTCTCCTCATAAGCAAATCCCTTCATGTCCAGGATCAAACCTAGTTAACATTTCAGGCCCAGTGACCCTTCTTCAGACCCTTTTTTCTCCCCACGGATACTGACAGATCTGCAGAGCTTTTCCAGCAAATTTTGTTTTTGTTTTCAACTTTCAGCATCCGCAGTCCTTTTTTTTTCAACTTAGTTCTCTGGGCTGACCTTAATGTTAGTATATTTTTATTCAGATTAGAGAACCAAAACTGGTCAGGTACTCCAGCTGTGTTCTAACTAGTTATACAGGTTTAGCAAAAATAGCCTCTTCCTATTTTTAGAGCCATTCCATTTACCGTAAAGTCCAACATTCTTTCTGCCTTCCCTATTATCCACTGAGCTTGTATGGTAGCTTTTCTGATTTAAGTCCGAGGGCTCCCAAATCCCTTTATGCTGCATCTTATTGAAGTCTTTATCCATACAAATGTCAGCACATCTATTCTTCTTGCCAAAGTGCATAGCCTCTCATTTGCCACATATTCCATCTGTCAAGGTCTTGCCCACTTGCTTAGTCTATCTATATTTCTCTGCAGAGTCTTTTTGCTATCTCTTGTCTTTGTGCCTATTTTTGTTTCATCTGCAAACTTGGCGATTATGCAGTCATTTTCATTTTTCAGGTCATCAATCTAATTGTGGCCCCAGCACCGATCCCTGTGGCATACTACAAGTTACAGGTTGTTATCTTGATACTGTCCCCCTTATCCCAACTGTTATCCCTTTGTTTGTCAAACCTCTATCCATGTTAATACTATGTCCCTCAATACAATCTTATTAAGCAGCCTTATGTGCAACACAACATCACAATGAAGGGCACAATGGATTGATTAACCCAGTTTTCAAAGAATATGGCCTCACTCTTGCCATGATTCATTTTGTCTCTCAAGGTCTATTTGAACTGGTTGCAGGTAAGTGACTGTTCACTGCAGTCACTGCTGTTTTGTAGACACATAGTGAGATCCCACAAAAAAAGACAAATGAACTGGATAATCAGATATTCTGTTGTGATAACGACACTCGATGGCAAGATATTTTTACTTTGAAAGTGCCACGAAATCTTTTGTGCCTGTTTGAGGTATGATCTGCTCTGGATCCAATAATTTGGCATCTCATTTTACATCTTTCCTGCTGCATCTCCAAAATGTTACTTCATGACGTTTTGGATGACTTTAATAAAAAGAAATTGTTGTGAACTTCTGTGAGCATTTTGCAAGCTACTTAAAGGGAAGACATAATTGAATAATTTAGCACTTGGTTGTTGTGTGTCATTGCTAGTCACACCCTCTTGGAAAATAAATGGTTTTACATTGAGTCTTAGAATTAATGACACAGTCTGTCACCAACAACCAACAATAATTGCCGTTTTAAAAATAAATTAGATGACAGCAACAGCTGAAAAGAGCCCGACTAGGTTCATTTACAACTAATTCTCCCAGAAACCAACTATATCACTGAATGCAAGACATTAAGTTGAGTTATGTTCAGTTACAGGGATTAGTGCCAAGGTCAGTGATTAAAGCCAAGTGTTGCTATCATGAGTCTATTTAGTGTGTAAGATAACATTTTTAAACTGTCTGCCTGCTTCCAAATCGAAAGATAAAGTGTTTTTATGGTAATTGTTTGGGAGGTCGAATACAGTAAGTATGAGATAAAGCAATGTGGTGGGATATGACAAGTGGTACGCCCCAGGCATGTGTGTTAATGACCTGGATAAGTGAACAGAGAGATCTATACACAACTCAACCTTTCAAAGTGGGAGGCACAGAAAGCTGTGCAGGCAGGAAATTGGAAATGGATATTAAGTGAGTTGGCAAAGCCGCAGCAGATAGAGTTCAATACGGGGAGGAGCAAGATCATCCACTTTGGAATCAAGGAAAATTAATCATTTATAAACCACCAAGCGATCAAGATCAGAATGTCCATGTACACAAATAACTTAAAGCTTGCAAACAGGTACAGCAAGTAATTGAAAAGGATAACAGAATGTAGCCCATGTATCAGCAGAGCTGGAATACAAAGGAGCTTTGCTTCAGTCATACAAACCTTGGTTGGACTCCACTGAGACTTTATGTTCACATATCACAATGTAAAAGTGAACATTTGACTGACTGTTGCAACACAGGGACCTGCCAACATTGTAGTGAAATGAATGGGAATGGAGATGGAGAAAGGTGGAGAGTTTTGGAGAGAGCTTTCCACTGCATGAAGCAAGATTGTTTTGGTGGTTGACGGTTCATCATCTCAATCCCAGAAAGTCACTTAAGCAGTTCCTCAGTGTAAGGTCCGAGGCCCAGTGACCTTCAGCTGTTCCATCAATCATAAAGTCAGAAGTGATGCTGCTTGCTGATGAATGCATAGTCTTCGGTAAAATTCATAACTCTTTACATGATGAAACAGCCTCTGTCTGCATGCAACAAGATCTGAATATTATTTACTCTTGTGTTTTAAAATGGCAAAAAATTCATATCTTGCTAGTGCAAGGCAATGACCATTGCAGGTAACAAGAAAATATAATAATCTGCCCTTGACATATAATGCTATTACCAATGTTGAATCTTCAACTATCAACATCCTGGAGGTCAGCATTGACTAGAAATTTAATTGAAATAGCTACATAACTATTGTGGCTGAAAGAGGTGGTCGAAGCAGGGATAATCACTGCTTGTCTCACCAAAATCTATCCATTTTCTGCAAGGCAGAAGTCAGGATTACATACTGACGACAATCTCCAAGATTCCTTCAACACTGCATTCCAAACCCATGATTTTTAAACCCCTATGTTACAAGGGCAGGGGCAGCAGATGCTTAAGAGCATCACCATTTGGAAATTCTTCATAGTCACACAACATCCCTGATGTGAAACTAAAGTGCTGTTCCTTCATTATCGCTGGTTGAAAATTCTGGAGTGTCCAACTATTGTTATTGAGAAGTCTGCCTAAGGAGCCTTAACCCTTGGTGGAGGACGTCACCAAAGCTGAAATGATTAGGAGAGAAGATGGAGTGAATTTCCGTGTAAGATTGTGTGACAGGTTTTAAAATCTTGCAGACTGTATGGAGTGAAAAGACTGAGGGAATTAAGGGAGTCTGTAGCTTTAAGTTCTTGATAAAGAATGAGCTTGCATTGAATTTATATGATTGATATTTGCAACTACCCTAATATTGACTGGTGCAATGATATTAGGGCCAGTGACCGGGTAGAAAGACGATGAGTTAGCATTAGTCAGGTATATTTGGATGATGTCATTTTCATGTCACCTCTCCTGCTGTCCTTCCTGGGATAATGATCTTAGAACAGTGAAGGTAACTTTAGTGAATTGGCTTAGTTTCAATACTCCCTCCTAGACCTCACAGTTCAAAGGCAAACAGACTATCCTATTTGAATGATCCATTTTCTTTTCAGTACAAGTCAAGACTATTTCTTATTCTGTAACTAGAGTTTAATTTAGAATTTAATTTATAGACATTCACGCCTAATACACTAGGGAAATCCTGTAAGTAACTATGAATATTATTAGGCCTAAGGTATTTTATTTTCTTCTAGAGACAGAATTAGACAAGGTTGGCAGCCACAAGGATAATATTTTGGCATAGAGGATGCAGTTTATCTAAGTGAAAATGTATGATGCAGCTGCCAGATACAATTAGCATAGCTGAAAGAGCCATTTGATTTCTGTTTTTGATACTGCTGGCACCATTAGTTGGCACTGATTGCTGGCATTAATGGCACAGGGAGTACAGTGACACAATACAGTTGGTGCATTTGTCATTGTTTGTAATGATTATGTATCTGGCAAAATTGAGAAAAATGTTGGTACTTGACTGGTTTGCACTGGTTGGGTTGAAGTAGGAGAAAGGAAATGTGCTTTCGGTCAGAAAGAAGATGGCCTTCCATCTCAAAGCAATCTGTTACAAAAGCTGGTCCAGTAATTACAAACAATAGTTGAGAAGAAAATAATTAAGTGCTAATTACATGTCCTGCAGGTACCACTATGATTTAGTGTTGAAGGAAACGGTTACCACAGAAACATAATGTTCGTTTGGTGGATGTTCTAATTTTCTTGTGTGCCACATGCTGCTGGAGTTCATCTCAGCTTAAATGAATCAAAGACCCTCTTTGACAAATGTAATGGTTATTACAGAGCTGGATTTTTCACACTCAATAAATGACCATCTGTAGAACAACTTTTCAGTAATAATTGGCAGTCTTAGGGCTGATATGGTGAATGGAAATAACACTTTTGAGCACAGATGGGTTTACAACTGAAAAGACTTTACTGCGCATCTGACCTAATCATGAATTACCACAATAGAAACAGAAAGTACTGGAGGAACTCTAGAAGTCTAGTGGCATCTATGGGGAGAGAAAGAGAGTTAAACTTTAAAAAAGAGACTTATCAGACTCGAAACTTGGGTGCTTGTGGTTGATAAGACCAATTCAAGTGAAAATACCTGTTTGCATCAAATTTTACTTGCCTATTAATATGTGGCTTGTCTTAGGTCTTATTTCTAAATGTAATATTGTTGATAAACCTTTCATTTGGATCCACTTGGTAAATTTATCTAATTTACTTTATGGTTTTCCCATAGAGATCTTACCACCACAGTTACACAGAGATCTCCATATCTTTCTCCTCGTTTTACTAAGTTGGACCAGAACCTCTGATTTTTGCACCATGTTTACTCCCATGCCTTTTCTCAGGAATTAATCACACTACGTCAGCATCTCAGTGAATCTGTTTCTCACACCTGATGTTTACTCATTAGAGACAGAAAATATTGGGTCTGCCAGCACTTAACATGGAGAGACAGCTTGCATTCTAGAAAGGAAGCTTTTGAAAAGATACTGTTCAAAACTTTAACGCCCCTGTTTTTAACCTATGCCATCTCATGGGAATGAGTGGGATAAGGTTGGATGTTGGTTTTACTCACCTTCCTGAGCTGATTCTGAAATGGGGAAATGGTGGACAATAGTCAGAAAGTATAGAGCATCCTTTCCTCCTGGGCTGGTTATGGTAATATATGAGCTTAGCTTTTTCTTTTTACAGATAGTGAATCCATCAGTGTAAATAGGAATGAAATTGCTGATTGTCAGAACTATTTTGTTTGTAGAGTATAGAGTAGGAAGGTGCATTCAAGGATTCTTTGGATCAGGATTATGTAGAAGTGGTGAAGGCTACCTCAATAGGTAGCTCACAGAAGAAACAGCAATGTAAGATTTGACTATTATGATAATGTTCATTGAATCAAATCTATTGTGCACAGAGCTGACCAAAACTTTTTAAAATTTATTCATACATGGTACATGGGTATCACTGGCCGGGCCTACATTTATTGCCCATTCCTAGTTGCCCTTGAGAAGATGATGGTGAGTTGCCTTCTTGAACATCACGATCAATGTATGTAGGTAGACCCAAAATGCCCTTAGCAGTGGAATTTCAGGATTTTGACCCAGGAACACTGATATTTTTCCAAGTCAGCATAATGAGTGCTTTGAAGGAAAAATTGAAGATGCGTTGTTCCCATGAATTTGTTTCCCTTGTCCTTCTATCAGAAGTAGTCATGGGTTTGGTAGGTGCTGTCTAAGGACCCTTAGTGAATTTTTGCAGTGCACTGTAGATAAAGTCAAAAATCTCACAACACCAGGTTATAGTCCAACATGTTTATTTGAAAGTATAAGCTTTTGGAGTGCTGTTCCTTCATCAGGTAATTAGTGGGACAAAATCATAGGACACAAAATTTATTGCAAAAGATCATAGTGTCATACAACTGATGCGATATATTGAACAAACCTGGATATCTGTTAAGTATTTCATCTTTTAGAATGGGTTGCAGGTTTCAATTCATTAGTATGTAAATCCCAGAACTTCTTTCAAGTCAAATTCCTGAGAAAATAAAACTTCAGGATTTATTAAAAAAAGGTGACATCTCAGCCCAGACAATGCATTAAAGGTGTGAGGTTAGAGTCTGTTTGTATTCCAATCTTGAGTCAGGCTGGTTCTATTTCCAAAGTAGGAATTTATAAAATTGACTGCCTACAGATTGTGTGCTTTTTGAACAAAATAGAATGTATCTGCAAATACAATCTGCAAATGGAAATTCACACCGCAGCTTGTATGTGTGCGTGTATGCATGTCAGGGAGATAAAGTGAGAGAGTGTGTGTGTGTGTCCGTGTCCGTGTGTGTGTCCGCTTGATAGGGTGTGTGCATGAATGTGTCGGAGTATATGTGTGTCAGGGGGTGTGAACATAGAACATAGAACATAAACAAGGGAACCACATTTGCTATCCTCCAGTCTTCTGGGACTACTCCTGTAGACAAAGAGGACATAAAAATCAAGGCCAATGGCTCTGCAATCTCCTCCCTTGTGTGCGTGAAACTGTGTGTGTCTTAGAGAGAGACCATGTGTTTGAGAGTCTGCATGGGTATGTAAGAGTGTGTGTGTGTGAGAGAGAGTGTAGAGTGTAATAGGGGACACCTGTAGTGTGACATGAACCCAAGCTCCTGGTTGACACCATCCTCATGGCTACCAAACTTGGCTATCAGACTCTGCTCGGCTACTCTGCATTGTTGCATATCCCAAAGTCCACGTTGAAGGACAGTCACTTGACGGTCATCTTGTAGATAGTATATACTGCTTCTACTGAGCGTCAGTGGTGGATAGAATGGTTGTCTGTGGATGTGGTGCCAATCAAGTGGTCTGCTTTGCCCTGGACACTGTCAAGCTTGTTGACTGTTGTTGGAGCTGCACCCATTCAACCAGGTGGGGAATATTCCATCACACTCCTGACTTATGCTTTGTAGATGGTGGACAGGCTTTGGGGAGTCAGGAGGTCAGTTACTCACTGTTGTAGCCACTGTGTTTATGTTACAACTTCAGTTGAGTTCCTGGTCAATAGTAATCCCAAGGATGTTGATAATGGGAGATTCAGTGATGGTAACACCATTGAATGTCAGTGGGGAATTGGTTAGATTATCTTCAATTGGAGATGCACTTTGTCTGGCATTTGTGTGGCACAAATGTTACTTGCCATTTGTCAACCCAAGCCTGGATCTTGTTCCATTTTGACAAGGATAGCTTCAGTGTCGGAGGAGTCATGAAAGGTCCTGAATATTGTGCAATCATCGATGAACGTCCCCATTTCTGAACTTCTGATGGAGAGTAGGTCATTGATGAAGCAGTTGTATTGTTTAATACGGTAAAAATACATTGAAAAAGGAGTATTCAGAATTGAATATTAGTTTTGTGCACTCTGGAGTGCCCTTTTATGTTGGGCAGGAATCACGTGTCAGTGCTACATTATAGAGTAAAAACAGAAAATGAGGGACAAATTCAGCAGGTCTAGCAGCATCATGGAGAATGAAGCAGTGTTAACATTTCACGTCCAGTATGATTTTCTTTTGGAACTGAAGAATTCCTAAGACTGGTATTTGAACTTGAAGTGTTAACTTTGTTCCTCTCTCTCTGCAGATGTTGCCAGACTTAGACTACCTCACTAACATTTTATGTTTTTATTGCTGATCTCTAGTCTCCACATTCTTTGCTTTCAATATAATGTAGAGTTTTCTACTAGATTTCTGAACCACTGTGATTGACCTTCAGTGCCTACCATTACACTATGGTTAGTTTCACAGAAATAATATTGACATGCTGTGTTTGTGACATTCATTTAGATTTATTCTGTGCCATCCACTGCCACTTGAGATTCCTGAAATTTTAACATTAATAAATGTTTTCTTGTTTTGTTTCTGAAGGCCGTGCCAGTCTGTATGACAAGGCTTCTTTGCGAATTGACCAGCTCCACTCGGAGGACCAAGGATGGTATGAATGCAAAGTGCTCATGTTGGATCAGCAATATGACACATTTCATAATGGCAGCTGGGTGTATGTCACAGTAAATGGTGAGTAATGCTATCGAACACATGTCAGAATGTACTATAAAAGACTTTAGCCATGACAGAGAATTCCATTGTAGCCCGAATTAGATGAATCACCTCAAGTTGGTACCTAACAATGATGCTTTCAGTCATGAGTAAACTTTTTATATGCTGTCAGTACAGTGTACCTTCATTTACACTTGATGCTTTTAATCATTAGTACAATTGAAGCTGCATTTAGATTGAGTGAGATTAATCAATAATTGACCTCAGCAATAGGTTTATTTTAAGTTATCTTGGCCTATGTATCAAGGCTATTGCAGTGCACTTAACGTTAAGAGCAATGCTATCACGATTTTAGAGCTCAGTGTTTTAAAGTTATCAGCCGCAGATAAGTTGTCAGAATGTCACATGGCAACTTCCCTTGTGTGAATGAAATCATTGATGAAGTCTGTGAAGTGCCAGTGAACCAACAAAACTCCTCCATTTCCACCATTCAGCGTTCTGCTATCACACCTCTTATCACATTACATCAATCTTGTGCACTCAGTAAATCCATATTCATATGTCTGGTGTCAGGAATTCACCAGAGCGGGAATCAATTTCGTGTTATCCAATCTCTGGTGTCATATGTTGATGTTTCATTGTGTTCTCAGCAGCAACTTTAGCAAATGGCTTTTGATCCAACTTGAAAACAAGAAGTCTGTTTCCCAGTGTTCCTAAACAGATTATAGTATAGCACGCAACTTTTGAATTAAAATAAAAATAACATACGTTTTCAGAATAGTACTGGAAATGCTGCGTGTATTTCAAATTGGTATTTTTGCTTTCAACCTCGTTGGGCAAAAACACATTTCCATGCACTGAAAAACAGTTCAGTTTATACTTCTGTTCTGTTGATAGTACTCTTTTTAGGTATTACAGATGATTTTATAATATTTAGCTCCTGGCAGTATATAAAAATGCTCATTTATTCTCATCTTTTGAGGATGAAACCTTTGAGGATAAAAAGCCTCTGATGTTTGCCTTGACTGCTTCCTACCAGGTTTCACAGTTTTTCAGTCTTTGTAAATCCTTTTGAGTTCCTTGATCTTTCCTGGCGTCAAAAGTTTCACATTCTGCTTGCTTGTTTCCCCTGACACCCCTCTGGTCTTTCTGCATGTGACTGTAAGTCAGTAGGAGGCAGTGGTCAGAGAAGAACACTGGCTTGATGTTAGTGGCTCTGATCATGGATTTTTGTGACACAAGCTGGAAGTCTCCTGGAGTAGACAGACCAGTCCAGCCGCAGCCAGTGTATTTTCACTGTGCTGCATCTGCTGGGTTGCTGAAGACATCATACTGCTTGATATAGAGTCATAGGGATGTGCAGCATGGAAACAGACCCTTCGATCCAACCCGTCCATGCCGACCAGATATCCCAACACAATCTATGCTCATGTACATGTCAAAAGTTCAGTTAAGACTGGGACAGTGTCCCAGTCGCATTGATCTTTGACATGCATTTAAACTCTGCCTGGCAGTTATAGAGTCATAGAGATGTACAGTATGGAAATAGACCCTTCGGTCCAACCCATCCATGCCGACCAGATGTCCCACCTGCCAGCACCTGGCCCATATCCCTCCAAACCCTTCCTATTCATTTACCCATCCAAATACCTTTTAAAAGTTGCAATTGTACCAGCCTCCACACTTTCTCTCGCAGCTCATTCCATACACGTGAAATTGTTGCCCCTTAGGTCCCATTTATGTCTTTCCCCTCTCACCCTAAACTTATGCCCTCTAGTTCTGGATTCCCCCAACCCAGGAAAAAGACTTTCTCTATTTATCCTATCCATGCCCCTCATAATGTCCAGCCGCAGCCAGTGTATTTTCACTGTGCTGCATCTGCTGGGTTGCTGAAGACATCATACTGCTTGAAACGTCGATTCTCCTGTTCCCTGGATGCTGCCTGACCTGCTGCGCTTTTCCAGCAACACATTTCCAGCAGTAACCAATGACCTGTACAGCCACAACATGACCTCCCAACTCCTGTACTCAGAGCAGAGGAAAATCACCTATATCATGTATTCAAAAAGATTGGGTACTCAATGAACACAGTCCACCGATTTCTCAGCAACAAACCCAAACAAGCAGACAAAACATGTCCAGAAACCCTAGCCACTCACCTCTACATCAAAGACATCTCAGAAATGACTGTCTGACTACTCAAACCCTTTGTCATCATGGTAGCCCACAAACCCACCAACACACTAAAACAATAGCTAATGAACTTGAAAGATCCGATACAGGCAACAAGTAAAACTAATGGAATTTATAAAATACCATGCAAGAACTGTAACAAACACTACATTGGACAAACTGGCAGAAAACTAGCCACCAGGATACATGAACACCAACTAGCCACAAAATGATATGACTCTCTTTCACTAGTATCCTCACATACAGATAAGGAAGGACACCACTTCGACTGGGACAACACATCCATCTTAGGACAAGCCAAACAAAGACACGGATGAGAATTCCTAGAAGCATGGCATGCTAACCGAAATTCTACCAATAAACACATCGAGTTAGATCCATCTACCACCCCTGAGAAAAAGAACAGGAAATGACATTACCACAGGAAATGACATCACCAACCCAAAGAAACCCAAACATATAAATAGAAAGCAGGAATCATGTACACTGCTTCGCCTGAGGCCCACTGAAGATGTTACCCAGTAGGGTGACGAAATGTCTGGAAATGAACCTCCCAGCTCAGCGAGCAAATCTACATCTATTATCTTATATGTCTCAATTAAGTCACCTCTCAACCTTCTTCTCTCTAAGGAATACAGCCTCAAGTCCCTCAGTCTTTCCTTGTAAGACCTTCCCTCCATACCAGGCAACATCCTAGTAAATCTCCTCTGACCCCTTTCCAAAGTTTCCACATCCTTCCTATAATACGGTGACCAGAACTGTATACAATACTCCAAGTGCAGCTGCACCAGAGTTTTGTACAGCTACAGCACAACCTCATGGCTCCGAAACTCAATCCCTCTACTAAGAAAAGCTAACGCACCATATGCCTTCTTAACAACCCTATCAACCTGGGTGGCAACTTTCAGGGAGCTATGTATATGGACATTGAGATCTCTCTCTGTTCATCTACACTACTAAGAATCTTACCATTAGCCCAGTACTCTTTATTCCTGTTGCTCCTTCCAAAGTGAATCACCTCACACTTCTCCACATTAAACTTCAATTGCCACCTCTTAGCCCAGCTTTGCAGTTTATTTATCTCCCTCGGTAACCCACAACATCCTTCAGCACTATCCACAAGTCTATTGACCTTAGTGTCATCTGCAAAATTACTAACCCATCCTTCTAAGCCCTCATCTCGGTCATCTATAAAAATGACAAACATCAGTGGCCCCAAAACCGATCCTTGCAGTACATCACTAGTAACTGATCTCCACAATGAACTTTTCCCATCAACCACCACCACCCTCTGTCTTCTTTCAACTAGCCAATTTCTGATCCAAACTGCTAAATCACCCTCAATCCCATGCCTCTGTATTTTGTGCAATAGCCTACCACAGGGAACTTTATCAGGCGCCTTACTAAAATCCATATACACCACATCAACCACTTTACTGTCATCTACCTGTTTGGTCACTATCTCAAATAAGGTTTGTGAGGCACGACCTACCCGTCACAAAACCATGTTGACATCCCTAATCAACTTATTCCTTTCTAGATGATTATAAATCTATCTCTTATAACCTTTTCCAACACTTTACCCACAACTAAAGTAAGGCTCATGGGTCTATAATTACCAGGTTGTCTCTACTCCCCTTCTTGAGCAAGGGAACATTTGCTATTCTCCAGCCTTCTCTCACTATTCCTGTGCACAATGACGACATAAACATCAAAGCCAAAGGCTCAGCAGTCTCTTCCCTGGCTTCCCAGAGAATCTGAGGATAAATCCCATCTGGTCCAGGGAACCTATCTATTTTCACCCTTTCCAGAATTGCTAGCACCTCTTCCTTGTGAACCTCAATCCCATCTATTCTGGTAGCCTGTATCTCAGTATTCTCCTCGACAACATCTAACAACATTTTACTATTTATATTCATACAGAAGACTTTCCAATTCCCTTGTACGAGATGATCACACTCTTTTCATATTTCTCTATTTGCTCCCATCATTTTCCTTTTCACCTTCTCTATTAACCTTTTACATTCAGCTGGGTTCTCAATTATATTTTCTAGTCTCCATTCTAAGTGGACTGGAAACATGATGCTGTGCAAACTTTTACTGAACAAGTTCTTCTCCCGTCCTCCCTTTCCACTAATATTGTCCCAGTCTAATGTTGGGATAATTGAAGCTACCCTATAATTTCTACAACTTTTTGTAATTTTGTTCAAAATTTGTTCCTCTCCGTCCTTCCCATTATTTGGTGGCCTTTAGACTACACCGAACCATGTAATTGCACTTTGTTCCTTCGCTAAAGCCAGATAGATTATGTCCTTGGCAGCTGTGGAACATCTTGTTTCCCCATCACTGCAGTGCTTTTCTTAGTCAATTCACCATCACTGTCCCTTCAGAGAAAAATAGTCATTAAAATACTCAAGATTAATAGACAATTTTGTGGTTGATTGTTGCATCCATCCTGTTTGTGAATCCCTTTCGGATTATTGGAAATGCTATTTTAGATTTAGGTTTTATTGTCATGTATTCCCAGATATGAGGTACAAGAAAACAGAGAGAAGCATACAATGTCACCACACATGGCACCATCTTAGACATGAAGTACCTCATTGCAAAACCTTGTTTCTTTATTTTTTCAACTTCTATATCTAAATTTAAAAGTTCATCATTACAATGTTCTCAGAATACAAATGAAAAAAATATAGATATAAAGTTAAAAATCAACCAATCCAGTCCTTCTTTAAGCCATGGCCTGCAGGTGCTCCAAGCTGGGCTTTCCCTAAGGGGGCTTGCTCTCCCATGTGTGGGTGTGTACCTGCCTGTTTGTACCAGCTGGTCTTGCTGCTGTCTGCTGCTGCTGATATTTATCAGGCACCAGATCTCACCGCTGCTCCCAAGGCCTTGGCCATGACCACCACTACTGCCATCCTGGCCCATGCTGGGCCTCATCCACTGCCATGCTCCATTGCCATGTCAACCATCTCACTGCAGAGTCCAGCTCCGGTATCACTCTGGACATTGACATCGCCAATCATGACCTTTCTCCTCGTGGCTGACTGACAAAGTTCCCTCGCTGCTGTTGTCTCCACGACCAGACTCCAAAGACCAAAGAGTTCAAAGAAAGAAAGATAAAGTGAGAAAAGTGGCCATAATTGTCTCTCTGTTGCTATGCCAAGCTCCTAATTCGCGAACTTCCAATGCCAGCCATCTTGGATACACTGCTAATGTAGAGTTGGGATATTCAGAGAGGATGAGCTTTGGTGAAGAGCCCCTCTCCCTGCTGTCTTGGTTGGAGGGTTGACTTGCCGACTGTGGTGTGACCAGGATTAGAAGCCACTATGTGTACTCCCAACCGTCACTCTGGTAATAAGTGCTTCTGATGGTTTCATTATTGCTGATACTGCCATTAGATGAAAATATGGAGAAAGAGCGCCATGAAGCCAGGGCCAATGCAATGTAGTCTCTTTAACATAAACATTTATTTTCTAGTATTGCTCTGAAGAAGAAATTTGCACTCCTGTATACTTAATACAGGGCACCATTATCTCTTGCTGACGTCTTCAGGCATCTCATACTCTTTGGTGATGGAATTATGACTTTGACTGACCCCATCTTTTGTACCACAGTCACCAATTATGCCATGCATTGTAAGAGTGAAGGCTAATCATTTCTGTTTTGTCCAGTTGAACAATGTATGGTTAATAGTTCAATATTTTCTGGGACCTAAAGTGCATTCATGGACAGGAAGCTGGGCAGCTTGCAGTATTGAACCCTTTAAGACTGCCACTGTGAATTTTGTGATGCACCTCCAAACTTTCCTTCACCTGTTAAATTTCCACAATTTCATTCAATTTCCTCATCGCTCCTGCTATAACCATTTTAAAATGACAGATTGAAATCACGCTTCTCCCTGTAAATTTATTGTTTTCTCACAATGTAACAGCTGGAAATTACTTTAAAGTAAAGAACTGTTAGTGGCATGTAATAACTGTTTCACGGCCACCCATCAGACAATGCATCAGTGTCTGTTACTCTGTCTGTTCATTGCAAATATTTGGTGCTTGGTATTTAAGCCAGTATTAAATGTGGGTGATAGCCAGTATTTTTGGTGTAAGCATTTGTCAAATTGGTTAACAGTTTACTGTTTTGACTATATTGTAAAACTGACAAAATGACACCAGAATCTGTTCTGCACGTTGAGATTCAGAGGATCCAAAAAGCAAGAGCATTTCCACTGTTTCAGGTACATCCATCAGAAGAAAATATTGGCTGGTGTTGAAAATGCTAATCAGGTTATAAAATCTCATTTTAGAAGCAGCAAGTGGTGATGCTTCATGTAAAAATTTTAATGGGAATTTTCAAGCTGCGCAGTGTGTCTTCCTTTGTTTTACCATTTAGGAGCTTGACCTGAGAAATGCTGATTTTTAATGACATTTTCTTGTGCTGTGCAGGCTTCTAGATCAATGAGCAGAAAGCCATTTTTGTAAGCAGTAATTTTACAACCTGAGTTCAAGAGGGGAAAAAAATCAGCATGACACCAGAAGCAATTGTGAAAGGGGCTTGCTAGGCATTACACTGTGGCAATGACTGCTAGACATTGAAGCATATCATGCTTTCATAAAGCAGTTTATCTATGGAATGAATATATGCTCATAAAATTGCCTCAGAAGATGTATCCATTGAATTAATGGAATGTAGGGAAGGTATACCCCTTTCTTATGGATTTTATGAAAGCTGAGCTCCTACATAAATCCATCTTAAAAGTGGAAATTTTCACACTGATGATAAAAAGCTGCATGATTTTGCTTTTCGTTATACTATAAGGTTAAGTGCTTGCTTGTTACTATTTCTGGCTCGCCATTAATGGACACCCTCTGAGAATTCAAAAGGAATGTTTAGACCTCTCCTGCCTGGGTACATTCTCCTTCCCACTGGACCATCCTAAAGCATTCTCAGCACATCATACCTTATGGCCATAATTGTCTCTCTGTTGCTATGTCAAGCTCCTAATTCGCGAACTTCCAATGCCAGCCATCTTGGATACACTGCTAATGTAGAGTTGGGATATACAGATTAAACCTGGGATTAAAAATTACCAGGATCTTTACAGGGCCCTGCCTCTTTCCTGGGACCATTGAAACCCCACTCCCAGCAAAAATCCCAAAGTTTTAGTAAAACAAAGAATGGATACTGGAGATCTGAAACAAAAACAGAAATTGCTGGAGAAACTCAGCAGCTGAGAGCAGATGTGGATTGACTGGCCAGAGAACTGAGGCAAATAAACAATTTAAATAATTAAGTTTCCGAGTGGAGGTGGTGTAGAGGGCTTTCTGGCATTTTGCTGGTGACAACGTGGTCTCCCTAACCTTTGCCACTTAAGGAGGCTGCCAGCTTCATGAAGGAATGCTCCCAAGTGGTTCCACAAAGCATGACAGTCTAACAATTGGAGCACATGAAGGAAAAATACCTTCAATGTCCCAAACACTGCTCCCCACCCTGCCCCAGAATATTTTTCTCCATTCCATGGGGCGTACAACCCTCAGTTGGATAATATTTTTAACTTATCCTTGCTCCTCTAAGAAAGCCTCCTCTTTAAGGTGCCCTCACCCTCTCTAAGCTCTCTTAGCAATGGACACTTCTCCAGTGGAGGTGCCACAACTTCAGAGCAGCTGGCATGCTGAGTGAAATGGCAGCATCAGATCCTGCTCACCATCCACTTGGTAGGATAACAAATCCAGAAGTGGCCAATTTGTTTACCACCTCCATGAAAATTGCTGTGCCAGTCTCGATCCCAGACAGTGCAAACTCAGGACCCACACATGGTTCCAATGTCAGAGTCACACAGTCAGCAGGAAAATATTGCTCACTTTGTCTTCTCCTAACTTATGCATTTTCAAATACTTCCCAGCAGAGGTCACCAGGCTGAGAATATGAATGAAAACTCTGCCTCGGTTTTATTAGTTATGCCACCAACTGAGATCAACTATGTCAGCACAGACCATGGACTAAACCTGAGAAGTATTTTTTTGATCAGTATGGAATACATCACAGACAGCTACCTCTTCACTGTTGCACTCCCATAGATATGTATTGATGTGCCTACTCAATGGGTGATTCAGATTTTATAGCATCCTCCATTAATTAAGTGTTTATAGGGTGGATCAAACATACTGGCATGCTCCTGCACCCTGTTCGACATTTAACATCTATTACCTCTTCCAAATCTTCTTCTATACTGACCTGGGCTTCACCTTGTACTGTCTGTTATCATTACTGAGTTATGGCTATTTTGACATTGATCCAGGTTTACGGGCTTCCCGGATTTGCCAGCAGACTGTGAGGATTATATGGTTAAATCAATAACATAGATTTTCTGAGTTTTGCACTTTAATTGATTAAAAGTTTTGCATGCTTCACACCTGGATCAATGAAATACTTTCCATTTAAGCATGAGGAGAACCTTTTTCAATAAATAGATGAGCACTGATGCTGTCATTATCACTGCTATAGATGTTGTGATTAACCAGTATCTGAAGCACTAATTTTCTGTTCATTCAGTTGAACTGTCAATAAAAAAACTGGAGATAGGGGTTGGAACCTATAACTCTCCACCAGTGTTCATCAAGATGCCTAATAGTTAATGGAATTGTAGCATTAGCATGGACAGAACTAGTTTTAAACTGAGGTGTCTATAAAACCAGTATAATTAAATGAATATTCACTAATTCATAGCCCTTCATTTAATGGGAGCATTGGAACAGGAGCAGACCATTCTGCCTCTGAAGTCTGTTCCACCATTCAGTTAGATCATTACTGATATAAATCCTATCTCCTTCTATTAATCTCAATATCTTTGCCTATCAATATCAGGTTTGAACATTCCAATTGACCCCAAACTAAATGTTCTTTCAGAGGAAAGCTTCTATAATTTTGGTACCTTTTTTTATGTTGAAGAGCTCCTGGCATCAGCCCTGAATTGGTTAGCTCCAATTTTAATGTTCTGCCTCCTTGTTCTGGACTCCTCCAAAAGAAGAATTAGGCTTGCACCCTCTACTGAATTAACTCTTTAAATCATAAATATTTCATCTAGATCACCTTTCACCTTCTCAGCTCAAGAGAATGAAGCCTAGTCTGTGCAAGCTTTTCTCTTAATATAACATGTCAGCTTCGATATCATTCATCCACCCCCATGTACAATGATACTCATATTATGGGGAACATAGCTGACTGATCCTAAGGAGGTACTAACACAAGAAATGTGTAGGATTCTTCAGTCGTTTGATATGATTGCTCAACCGAGAATGAAGAAAATAAAAAATGATGAATATATCAAGTAATATCAAGACCTTTGCTTGTGGGTTAAATAATAGACTTTTCAACCCCACAGTAAGTTGATGAGTGAATTGTAGAATATAACCATTGCTGTTATTTTCAACAGAAATATATGGTCTATTTCACTACCAAGACTAGTTGTTTCACTGTATTGTAAATTGCTTTCTGCAACATCTGAAGCACTACAATCCTATTAACATAAGCTGTACTGTATTAATCTCCAGCAATGTATGATTTTCTCATTTTCAGTTGATGGCATTGTAGGGGAATCCAGTTAATATAAGCTCTACTCTGTAATCTTACCTACAGACAATGTCTGCCTCAGGGGCTGGTGAACAATGCAAAGTCAAATAGGAGTGTGGGCAGACAACACAATGCACCGTGAAGGACAGCACCACAAACTCTTTCATGTTTAAAACACAGACATTAGCAGGGTTTAGGCTGGTGCAGAATTGTGAAGTCTAATGGATTTTGTCATACAAACAATTACCACATTTGCCACAAAATGAAATAAAAAGGAGTATCGAAGTAAGTGATGTTCACAAAGAATCTGTTTCACAGTATTACAAGTGTTTACGTTGAGACCCATTAAAAAGGCCAAGGTAAATAGAAAGTACATTTATTAATCTGGTGACAGTAACAAACTCCATGCCATCTGATCATGAGTTAGTGTCCAATGTGTCAACAGAACATCATGATGGACCAAAAACTATTATAAGCAGCCGTGTAACAGTGTCTATCATCAGCTAAACAATTGGGTTTTAGTTTTTTTGTTTTGCCAACTTGCTGACAGTACAGTCTGATAATGGAACTTGGAGGGAAATTCACCTGGGACTTAACAACTAGAGCACGTAATTTTGTATCGTCTTAACCAAACAGATTATAGGATTGTGCAATGAATAACAGTGAGTGAGGAGGAAGAGTAGGGTAGAATGGGTAAATTTAATGTCAGATTAGATACAGAAAGGAATAAATAGGCTAAAAGGAAGTTTGGATTAAGTGTTGGTGGGGGGAGAAGACAAAGGAAAAGTTTAAAATAATGATTTTCTATCTTTAAAATCACTATCAACAATTCAAATCTTAAATAATGACATTGCATGCTTGTAAGCATTTCCTTAAATGTGAAATGTTGGCTAGCCATCATGAACATTCACCACATTTTTAAAAGTAACAACTGTCTGTTGTTAATTTACCCTGCAAATGCAGCAATTTCACACTGTTCAATGGCACGACAGATAGTGAGATATCACTTTTACAAAACTAATGGTGAAGTGGCCCAAACCAGACAGTAGCCTTTACATATCTAAGATTAACTGCACATCTTGCCCTCATCTGAAATTGCTGCACTATTTACACAGCAAACTCTATTAGCCTTGTTTTACTTTAAACAGAAAAATCTGGGCCATTGCAATAGAGAGCTATTTCTGCAATGCGGAACACTAAGTTGTTGAATGATTACATCCTTATTGACACCTTAATTTGGGAACAGCTCCCCACTTATATCGAATCTCAGTTTCACAGCTCATTTTGTTATATTGTCCGAAACCAACAATCTCATCTTTCCCTACTTGCCCTTTGTTGCAGGTGCGCAGTCATCCTAAAGACACATTTGTTTCCAATATATAAAGCCTCTACTGAGTGAAGAAATATAGTTCTTGTTGCACTGGTGATGCACGTGCTTGACATTGTAGGCAATCCATAGCAACGTGTCTCCTTATGTTGCACCAGCAAAAGGAAAGTGGATCCTTATCATACATCAATAACCTTTTCTGCTAAGATATTGCACCTTACTGTTATGGGTTAATTAAATCTCATTTAGCTATCTGTCTTGAATTACATATTGTGTCAACAGCCTGTTATAAAATTATTTGATGTCATTCATCCACGTCCTCATTTGCATTATGCTCCTCAGCAACATTTTCTGATTACTGTAATGAATTCTGATGGTTGTAACTCGGTGGGATTTGGGTCACTTCAATTCGTTTATGAAATCAGGCTGATTATCGCTGTCATATGTTGCATGTGCCTATTTATAGATGTTTGCTGTCTCCTTGTAATATTCATTGCTGTCCAGTGTTTATTCATGAGCTTCCAAACCTATCTTGATGCGTTGTCAATAGAAAAGGGAAAATCAGATTCAAACAATTTACTGCAGAGAAGGAAGCCAGGTTTTTTTTTATTATTCCTTGATGAGATGTGAGCATCCCTGGCAAGGCAAACATGAATGATGAACAAATCTGTTGCTCATCCCTATAGCCCTTTAAAAAAGTGATCATGAGCCACCTTCTCCAATTGAATGGACTGTTAGAATATTTCATAACGTAATTAAGAGTCAACCACATTTTAGTGAATTGTGGATCAGTTTTTTTTTACAAAAATCAATGAGAGTTTCAAGGTCACTATTGCATAGAATAGATACAAATTCCAGATTATTATTTAATTGAATTGATATTTCTGCAGCTACAGTAGCTCACACTCTAGGTCGTCAGTTTGAGCCTCTGAACTACTGATTATCATGATAGTCAGCCAACCATGTCTGTGCAACCAAGAATGAACTATTTGTAACTGTTCCTATCAATTGTACAGTAATATTATTATTATGAAGTGTAATGTTCATGAAGTTGAGATGGATGACATGAAATAATTTAAAAAAAGCTATTGACACATAGCCGAATAAGACTTAATTAACCAACAATAAGATACAATGTCTTGGCAGAAAAGGTTGTTAATGTATAATCATGCATCCAATTTCTGATTGCTTCATAGCATGTGACAGTTGACATTGATTAATAAATGCACAGATGAAAAAAATGTTATAATAATATCAATGCATTTCAGATGAAGTGCATTCTGATGGGCATTGCTCCTTTTGGTTTGCATTTCTTACAGCATTTCAATTAGCAAGTTTTGAGAAGATTTGTAGCTCAGGTTGAGGTTCTGAGTGTAGGTTTGCTGTCTGAGCTGGAATGTTTGTTTTCAGATGTTTCGTCACCATACTAGGTAACATCTTCAGTGAGCCTCCAGATGAAGCACTGGTGGTGTATCCTGCTTTCTGTTTATATGTTTGGGTTTACTTGTGTTGGTTATGCCATTTCCTGTGGTGATATCATTTCCTATTATAATGTAATTTCGTGGTTTTTTTCTCAGGGGGTGGTAAATGGAATCCAAGTCAATGTGGTTGTTGATAGAATTCTGGTTGGAATGCCATACTTCTAGGAATTCTCATGCATGTCTTTGTTTGGCTTGTCCTAGAATGGATGTGTTGTCCCAGTCAAAGTGGTGTCTTTCCTCATCCGTATGTAAGCATACTAATGAGAGTGGGTCATGTCATTTTGTGGCTAGTTGCTGTTCATGTATCCTAGTAGCTAGTTTTCTGCCCGTTTGTCCAATGTAGTGTTTGTTACAGTTCTTGTAAAGTATTTTGTAAATTACATTAGTTTTGCTTGTTGTCTGTCTGGGGTCTTTCAAGTTCATTAGCTGCTGTTTTAGTGTGTTGGTGGGTTTGTGGGCTACCATGATGCCAAGGGGTCTGAGTAGTCCAATCAGTCCATGCTGACTACAAACCCAAACTAAACTAGTCCCTACCTGTGTTAGCTTGCCAAAATGGAGCACAAAATGGAACACTGCAAATAACAATTTTAATTGTGCATATTGATAACATGCAATAAACCTTCTTGTCTAAAAACAGTGAATGTTTTGTAGATACTCTATGATGTTGTATCTTCTACTACTAATCATTGGATAAGCTTAAGACAAAGCAAAGTCCAAATATCTAGTGCTGGAAAAGCACAGCAGGCCAGGCAGCATCCGAGGAGCAGATGTTCAGGCATTAGCCTGTCCTTCAGATGCTGTCTGACCTGCTGCGCTTTTCCAGCACCACACTTTTCAACTCTGAGTCTCCAGTATCTACAGTCCTCACTTTCATAGAATCCCTACAGTGTGGAAACAGGGCATTTGGCCCAACAAGTCCACACCAATCCATTCCCCTACCTTATTATCCTACATTTACCCCTGCCTAATGCACCTAACCTACACACCCCTGAACACTATAGGCAATTTAGCATGGCCAATCTACCTAACCTGTGCATCTTTGGATTGTGGGAGAGAACTGGAGCACCCAGACAAAACCCACACAGATACAGGGAGTTTGTGCAAACTCCTCACAGACTGGAATTGCTCGAGGCTGGAATTGAACCCGAATCCCTGATGCTGTGAGGCAATAGTGCTAACCACTGAGCCACCATGCCACCTAAGACCGCATTGTGTCTCCTAAGACAAAGCAAAGTCAAAGGAAGTTTGAGGCAGCAAACTACCTTGAACAGCCCTTTCCCAGTAACACATACCTGTAGAGGTGGCACAGTATCAAAAGGTACCAGGAGTGGTTATCGAGGAAAATACCACATGCATCTCTGAATAGATCCTTGGATAAATGCAGTTTAGATTGAGTGAATAAATTACTTTTTGATGTTGTTTGGTTTGAATGGGCTTCCTGGATTTTCAATAATGTTCAGGGGATTATATTTTGGGCACTTGGTCTCTCTTTTTGACACTTGTAATGTCATTAATGATGATAAGTGACAGTGGACAACCCTACCTCTGAGCATTTTAGCAGGTCTCTCATTTATCTCAGAACAAAATCTTGCATTTCTGTGAAAACTTTCAAAAGCAGCCCAGGAATTATGTTTTGAAATATTGTCATTGTTGTAACATAAGGAAATCTAGCTGCTGACCTGTACTGAGGAATGTGCTTCACACAAAACACGAGATACCTGCTCAGTTCATTTACATTCATGATTATGTCAAGGGAATAGTTGTTGATCTGGCACTGTTTTTGGAGCTTCAGTCTTTTCTTCTATTCTTAGGCAGTCCATTGGGATCAAGAATGCCTTGGACCTAAGTTCATACCTGATCAAATCTAAGATTACCGCATATAAATCTTAAAGCTTCTTGTTGAGAGCTGTATGAAGCTTGTGGTTGAAAGCCGTAGTAAAATAGATGAAAATAATTTAAGAAAGGCTTTCTCTCAAGCTTGACAATGCTCCACAATCCAGTACAGAGTCACCAGCCCTCCTTTCATCCTCCTTTCACATTCCTCCTAGGAATCTGATTTATTCTGTACTATCCAAAGTCTTGGATGCCTGAGGAAGCATCTGAAATGCCACTAATCACAGTGAGATTTATTGGTTGTTTTTGATCAATAATTATCCGTGCAATCTAGCTTGAGTACTGAAGCTGTTACAACTTACCCCTGAATTGATTTTCCTTAGAGAATGTAGTTCCCACGTTGTTTCCCTGCAGCTCTCTGTTATTGTTGTAATTCCACCTTGTTTGCTTCAACATTATACCTACAATTCTATATTATCATCACTCTGCATATTTTTAGTCAGTGTGTCTGCAATTTGTTTACCCTGCAATTCTTGTTGGTGCCTCTACATCCTGTAACTGGAGATTGTAAGTAATTGCATGAATCCTATGATATCTCCCACTCCCTGTTGAGGTCAGCCTGAAATGGGCTGAAGTTCTCTTTTGTGGCCCTGATCACACTCGATCTCATGTGGGCTGCTGCTTGTACTGTCCTGTGATGAAGTTATGCCTGGGAACACTACCAGTGGGCGGCACGGTGGCACAGTGGTTAGCACTGCTGCCTCACAGCGCCTGAGACCCGGGTTCAATTCCCGCCTCAGGCGACTGACTGTGTGGAGTTTGCACGTTCTCCCCGTGTCTGCGTGGGTTTCCTCCGGGTGCTCCGGTTTCCTCCCACAGTCCAAAAAGATGTGCAGGGTCAGGTGGGTGTGGACTTGTTGGGCCGAAGGGCCTGTTTCCACACTGTAATGTAATCTAATCTAATCAGTCTTTCAAACCTTCAGAGGGAGATACACTGCACCAACCAACCATGTATATTGTACCAGAGAGACAGTCATCACATAGAGTCATAGAGATGTACAGCATGGAAACAGACCCTTCGGTCCAACCCGTCCATGCCGACCAGATATCCCAACCCAATCTAGTCCCACCTGCCAGCACCCGGCCCATATCCCTCCAAACCCTTCCTATTCATATACCCATCCAAATGCCTCTTAAATGTTGCAATTGTACCAGCCTCCACCATATCCTCTGGCAGCTCATTCCATACACGTACCACACGTACCACGTGAAAACGTTGCCCCTTAGGTCTCTTTTATATCTTTCCCCTCTCACCCTAAACCTATGTCCTCTAGTTCTGGATTTCCCCACCCCAGGGAAAAGACTTTGCCTATTTATCCTATCCATGCCCCTCATAACTTTGTAAACCTCTATAAGCTCACCCCTCAGCCTCCGACGCTCCAGGGAAAACAGCCCCAGCCTGTTCAGCCTCTCCCTGTAGCTCAGATCCTCCAACCCTGGCAATATCCTTGTAACTCTTTTCTGAACCCTTTCAAGTTTCACAACATCTTTCCAATGGGAAGGAGACCAGAATTGCACGCAATATTCTAACAGTGGCCTAACTAATGTCCTGTACAGCCGCAACATGACCTCCCAACTCCTGTACTCAATACTCTGACCAATAAGGGAAAGCATACCAAATGCCTTCTTCACTATCCTATCTACCTGTTACTCCACTTTCAAGGAGCTATGAACCTGCACTCCAAGGTCTCTTTGTTCAGCAACACTGTACAATATACATGGTTGGTTGGTGCAGTATATCTCCCTCTGAAGGTTTGAAAGACTGGTAGCGTTCCCAGGCATAACTTCATCATAGGACAGTACAAAGCCAGGCCCCAAATCCTATTGTTCAACCAGTTTTTAGGGAAATGAGGACAAACTTTCAATCACACTTTCAGTCATCACCCTGGGACCTTACCATCAAGTGTATAAGTCCAGCTTCAGAACTGTATGCCTCATCTATTCATCAGCGTAAACAACCTGATACGTCATGAAGTTCTCCTGTCTCCTCACCCTTCATGACACAACTCTCTCCTTACAAGTTGTCATTTTGAAAAGGAAGTGAGGTAGAATTGTCCACTTGCATTCTTCAGTGCATAGTGAGTCGGGGAGTGTTCTGTAATAGCTTCAGTACACATGCTCGGCTACATTGACAGTTGTCAACAAATTCCAACAGCAAGTTCAGTGCTCACTGCTCAGCCAGCACCGTCAACCTGAAATGTTAATGATTAATGTGAATCACTGGGTCAGTTTCATTGATATAAAGAATTCTGGAAGATAATTTGATAGCCCGTTCCATTTGGTGTTCTATTAAATTCCAGGAAGAATCATTTCCCAATGCAAATTTAAATGAACTCCCTTCATGTATAAAAATAGTAAATGCTGGTAATATACAACAAGATTGGCTGCATCTCTGGAAAGAGGTAGAAAGTTAATGTTTTAGGTCTGTAACCTGCCATCAAATCTGTGGAAAGTTAGAAATGTAATAGATTTTTGAGCAGATGGGAGGGAGCAGCGTGAGAAGAAAGCATGTGCGGTGCAGTAGACGGCAGGAAGGATTAAGTGAGAGAAAGTTTCATGGTGCAAGAATGAAGAGATTGGTAATGGTACAAGTAAAGAAGCAAGAGTTACACTGCTAAGTTACCCTTTAGACAGTTGCAGTGAGCTGCCTTCTTGAACCACTTGTAGTCCATTTGGTGTAGGTTGACCCACAATCCATCAGTGAGGGAGCTCAACGATTTTGATCTAGTAACACTAAAGAAATAGCAATGTATTTCCAACCCAGGAGGCTGAGTGCTTTGGAGGGGAACTTGAAGGGGATGGTTGAAATAGTTCCACAGAGGTCAGTATCCCACCACCAAGTCATCCTTCATGTATATGTGCATAATACTTGACAATCATCCAGCTTCCTCAGAGCCAGCTGTCAGAGTGAACAGAACCTTTCACATTCCTGTTTATTTTTTATTTTAGTGAACTGTACAGTTTACAAACAATGAACATCAATAGTTGTATACAGAGAAGCAGCAATTTACAGGGGAGAGGGACGGCAAAGCCAGGCCCGAAATCCTACTGTTCAACCAGTCTTTAGGGAAATGAGGACAAACTTTCAATCACACTTTCAGTCATCACAAAAGTAGCAGTAACAAATACATACAAGACAGTCAAATTAGATAAGAAACAGTGCATAGAATACAGACCCCAACCCCCACCTCTCCCAACAAGACACCCATCCTTCCCACCTCTGGCCACTCTAAGGCAGCCTGCCCCTACGCCCCTTCCGGTTCTTGGTCTGCACTATGCCCCTTCTGGCTCTCGGTCCACCCTGACACACCTTCCGTCCACCTCTAGGACAACCCGTCCTATTCCCCACCCCCTAGGACGACAGCGATCACTACGCCCTTTCTGGCTTCCTTAACCACCCTTCACACCTTCTGGCCACCTCTAAGACAGCCCGCCTTGTACCTGCCCAGGGTGACAATGCTGAGGATAGCCTACCCTTGGCTCTCGGTCTACCCCTACGTACCATCGGGCTCTTGTCCACTCTGACGCACCATCCGGTCTGTGGACTGCTCTGACACACCATTCGGCCACCTTTGGAACAGCACATACCGTTCCCTGGGACAACAGCGCACAGGGCAGCCCACAAGCCTTTCCGATTTCAGGCTGCCAACATTCCTGTTTATTTTTTCTTTCTTTCTTGCCTTTTTTAAAAATTTCTTCCCCCTTTTTTCTCCTTCTTGTTTTTTGTTTTATCCCCACACTAGCACCTAACTTATATTTTCCCCAGCACCCATGATGTTTGTGTGCAGGTGTGAGATACAGTGAAAGACAACAAATCTTCGTTCATTTTCCACCACCAGGAAGAAAGGAAACACCTGAGTAGCCAGTGACAAGCCGTGTCTTTCTCAAAAAGGGACAATGCTGCGTGAACATTCCTTTATTTTCTGAGGAGATTCTACATTTCCTGGGATCTTTTCTTTATTTTCCCCACACACTACCTGTGTTAGTTAGTAGTGCTGATAGTTTTCCCAGCACCCATGTTGAGCATGTACAGGAGTCAGACACAGTGAAGAACTGAAGAACAACAAGTATGTAAATCTTTATTCATTTTCCACTACCAGGAAGAAAGGAAACACCCGAGTGGCCAGTGACAAGCAGTACCCCTCTCATCAAAGAACAATGCTGTGCGAACATTCCCGTTGTTTTTTTACTTTATCTCCACACTACTGCTTAAGTGCAGTAGTGCTTATATTTACCCCAGCATCCACGTGTGTGTGCAGGTGTGAGACGCAGTGAAAGACACAAGGTGTACAAATCTTTATTCAATTTCCATCACCAGGAAGAAAGGAAACACCCGAGTGGCCAGTGACAAGCAGTGCCCTTCACATCAAAGGGCAAAGTTGCGTGAACATTCCTGGTTTATTTTTCTTTTTTTTTCTTTTGGGAAATACTGACTGATGTTTGAGCTCAATGTATCTTAATTCTGAGAGTCCATCTGTTCGAATCCAGAGAGCCAGTTGGTAACATTCCTGTTTGTATCTGTCAGTCAGGGTTTCCTGATAGGGAGTATTAACCTGGTCCAAGCAGGGAATTCATGTTCTGTGAGGTCCAAGTGGCTTACCTTGTTACAATAACTACAGTGGTGCTCCCATGTATCCACTGCCCTGGTCATTCTAGACGATAGTGATTGTGGATTTGGAAGGTGAAGTCTTTGGTGAATTTCTGCCATGCATCTTGAAGGTGGAACATATTGCTACTACAGAACATCAGTGTGTATAGAGGAGGTGTGAATAGCAGGATAGGCACGTCTGAACAAAGTAAAGGAATGAGGAAAGAAATAAGAGGAAAGAAGCAAACCAGCAAAAAAAATCAAAGAAGTGTTGGGTTGAACTTTACCAGAAATTGACCCTCCGCAAGTCTGAGTACATTTTCTAATGCAGACTTCGTAGAATCTCTACAGTGTGGAAAGAGGCCATTTGGCCCATTGAGTCACCACCAACCCTCTGAAGAGTGTCCCACCCTACCCATGTAAGACTGCACTGACCATGGCTAATCCACCTAGCATGCATATCCTTGGACACTACAGGACAATTTAACATGGCCAATCCACCTAACCTGCACACCTTTAAACTGTGGGAGGAAACTGGAGCACCTGGCAGAAACCCACACAGACACACTGAGAGAATATGCAAATTCTACACAGCCAGTCACCCAAGGCTGGAGTGGAACCTAGGTCCCTGGCAGCAGTAATAACCACTGAGCCATTGTGCTACCTTCAAACTTCTCAAACTCTCCTAATTATCTATGCTCCACACCCTGATCTCATCTGGCTTGCCATACTCTCCCACTCATTACAGATTTAAGTACTGGCCACTGCTGAGACCTGCTCAGATTCCTAGTTCTATCACTGTCTTTGAAGCCCAGCTGTGCACCCGCTCAAGCACTGTAGTGCACAGCTGTTCCTGCACGGTTCCTGTAAATTGGTCCAGACATGTCAGACAGATGGAATTTTACACAACCCTTTTTAGAGATTCTGGTATACAGGGGTGGTGTGCATGTCAACTGATATCAATGATGTGAGATGACTGAATAATAAGGATGGTAATGCATGCAAATAGGCCTCTTGCTGTTCACTGGAAGAATCTCATCTCACTGTTCAACACTTGATTAGAAAATAGGACCTTTTGCTTTCAACGTCAGAAATTTCCTTACTGCTGAGGGCCTAGGAGAATTCCACGCATTGATCTAAAATTGTTCAACTCAATATTGAGTCCAGAAGGCTGTAAATTTACCAATTGGAAAAGCATGAATTATTCAATGCATAGGTAACTGCTAACTGATCTGCATGAGACATGAAACATATTCGTAAAAGACGACAGAGAAGAGAAAAGCTAATCCTGTCTTGACAGTAGAACACCTGTCATTCCTCCAGTTTGATTTCAGGACACCACCCTGTATAATTAACACAGAAAGAGCGAAGCTGATCCTGCTGCCAAGTGCCTGCTTTATCCTGAACTAGCATGTGATCCAGGGTACAGGCATGTGCTCAGGCCCCTGTGCATCATATATAGCAGAGACTGAGAGAGGAATCTCAGAAAAACTGATGCCATAAGCCTTGAGACATGTAACTACAATTGGCAAGTAAGCAAGATATATTTTAATAGGTGGTGCTGCATTTAGTGCTCAGACAACAAAGACTGGCATGTATTAAACAGATTTCGGTAAACTGGGCAAAAGCTGACAACTAATGTTACTTTGAGAAAGTGAGGACTGCAGATGCTGGAGATCAGAGCTGAAAAATGTGTTGCTGGAAAAGCGCAGCAGGTCAGGCAGCATCTAAGGAGCAGGAGAATCGACGTTTCGGGCATAAGCACTTCTTCAGGAATGAGGAAGGTGTGCCACTGGTCCTCACTATGAACAACTTCTGTTTCCAATCCTCCCACTTCCTCCAAACCAAAGGAATAACCATGGGCACCCGCATGGGCCCCAGCTATGCCTGTCTCTTCATCAGATATGTGGAACAGTCCATCTTCTGCAGCTACACTGGCACCACCCCCCACCTTTTCCTCCGCTACATCGATGACTGTATCGGCACTGCCTCGTGCTCCCATGAGGAGGTTGAACAGTTCATCCACTTTACCAACACCTTCCACCCCGACCTCAAATTCACCTGGACCGTCTCAGACTCCTCCCTC
>NC_057744.1:19986162-19992900 GCF_004010195.1 Chiloscyllium plagiosum
ATCTTAGCCCGCTTGGCACACTTTCCTCATTCCTGAAGAAGGGCCTATGCCTGAAACGTCGATTCTCCCGCTCCTTGGATGCTGCCTGACCTGCTGCACTTTTCCAGCAACACATTTTTCAACAACTAATGTTACTTTCCTTTGTTCTTGATATGCTTGGTTCATGATGAAGGTCAGCTGCACTTCCAGGTCAACGCAACCATGAGACTTGACCTTGCTGAACTGATTATTTTCCTTTTGAACCATTAGACAGAAGTTAGCCAATCTATGAAACTATCACTGAAAAATAATACAATTTTATAGCATTTACCGGTGAGTAGCCCAGTGTGGGGAATGCTGTGATAATAAAATGAGTCAGTTGATATCATTTCAGGTCTTTAAAAGTGAATGCTCAATATTCATTTGGCACAGTGGCTCAGTGGTTAGCAATGCTGCCTCATAGCGCCAGGGACCCGGGTTCGATTCCCGGCTTGGACAATTGTCTGTGTGGAGTTTGCATGTTCTCCCCGTGTCTGCGTGGGTTTCCTCTGGGGTGCAAGTCAGGTGAATTGGCCATGCTAAATTGTCCATAGAGTTAAGTGGATCAGTCATGGGTAAATGTAGGGGAATGGGTGGGTTGCTCTTTGGAGGATCAGTGTGGACTTGTTGGGCCAAAGGGCCTATTTCCACACTGTAGGGAATCTAATCTAATCTAGTCATGTCTAAACAAATACACATCAGATGCTGTAACAGTGAGGTGGAGTTGGAAACATAATAGTGAATGGATGTATCTTCTATCCAGCCCCTCTTGAAACCAGTAAAGTATAGCACAGAATACCTGATCAAGCTGAATGATGGGCACTGGGGGCGAAAAGCCTTTTAGCTACTCAGTAATGGACCTGGACAATCATTAATTTGTGTCTTCTATCTAAAGCCTCTTTTGCTGACTGACATCATTAGTACAGAAGGTGGAACCAGTTGCAGGTGCATTGTTTAGAAGAAAAGGAGGGAGGAAATATCCATATCCTAGCATTCATTCACTGCAGCAAGAGCTCACTTTCTAGTATATTAAATCCATAGAGAATACTTGGTACTGTAGTCTGAAATATACCCGGTGCCTTCGTCATTACACACTACAGACTTACTGCAGTTTTCAGTTGGATGCCCAGTCTTTACACATAATCAGTGGTGCTGAAAAACTATTAAGTATTTAGCATTTATAATAGTTATAATATAAATGGTGATGTTGCATTATCTGAATGTACAATGTCTGCTGTTTGTGTGCACAAAATCTAGATTGACATTCCAATTTAGTACACGATTCTCTGAAGAGCGTCCCACCCAGACCAAACCCCACCACCCACCCACTCCATAACTCAGCATGGGGCTTTTAAGATGGCTAACCCACCTAACCTGCCAAAATGGTCTCTATCCGTTTCCATTCCCAACCATGGTGGGGCTGAAAGTTTTTGTCACTGATCTATGCTTTGCACTGAATAAACTGATCTTAGATAATGAAGTGACAAGTCCAATTAGTCCCTCTCTGTCAGGGGAGGGGGGGCAGTGGGGGTGGGGGGAGGGGGGGGGGGGGGGGGGGGGGGGGTGAAAATTAACACCTGAAACCATTGCTATTTGGGGCCATGTGAACTGTTTTGCAATGTCCACAAGTATGGACTTGGTGAGAGATGATTATCATTTGTGATTCCTTCTAGTGGTTTGTATGAATTGTCAGTGTTCTCAGTCGTGCTCACACAAGAAGAAGAGTACTTATTTGAGCACCAAGAGTATTTTATACTCTTGAGACAATTATTATTGTAGTACCAATGAAGAAGAGGAGAGAAACCAGGGCAATACAAATGTTACACAATTCAAATGTGTGTTGTTGTTAGAACAGAGAAGGGTATCAAAGGACATGGCAATCAGGTGGGAAGGTGAAATTGATGTGGGAGTTCAGTCATGATCTTGTTGAATGTTGGAGCAGGCTTGAGGGAATATATTGGCCCACTCCTGCTTCTATTTCTCATTTTCCAATGTTCATAATACTCTAAATACCTGCAAAATGCTCCTGTATTAGCAAACAAGGCTTTGAGGGATTGTCCATCACATAATATCACTGTCTTGCCATCTGCTGTAGCTTTAATCACTTTTACATAGCTGGAATAGAGATACTGTCTGGGGGTTTCCTGGATTAAGAACTGCAGCTAGAATAGTATCAAATGATAATTTCTACTGTAAATGAGTTAACTCATTGATGTGCTCCACAGGAATGTTCCCGTCCTTTGTTAGAGCTATAATATACAAAAACATTCCACCAGGAGTACAGTACAGGGAGGTAATCACAAGAGTAAGATTAAAATTACTCTAAAAATAAAGCAATCTTTTTGCTATAGTAAATATGACATGAATCTTAACATTTTACAATTGAATAGTAGCAACAAGAGTATTCTTTCAATTAGATAGTCTCTGAAATTAAGCAACACAAGAGAGACTGAAATAAGGCAACATGAGACACACTAGGTAAATTGGATACTGGATTTATTGAGTTATTCATTGGCCTTGCTCCTCTGGGACCCAGGTTTGAATTAACATCATTCACACTGGTTGAATTTGTGCCTTCCCTGCTGTCAGGTATTGAGCTGAAACAGATCCGGGTAATCCCGGCCCAGTGCTTAAAAAGCAGCAACCCACAACAACAGTACCTTCCTCTGAGGTTTTCTGATGCATGCAATGGAAAATGGAGCATGTTAATGTGGTGCAATATCGGATGTAAAAATTGAGTTTGGGAGATAACTGAGTCGTTTGTCTTTATTCAAATATACTGCACGAGAGCAAAAAAGATGCCTGATGTTGATAACATCATCCTAAAATACAAAACTGTCTTATTTCACCTTGTTAACATGCTATCATGTTGTGCCTCAAGGCTCAGTTATAGATAGCCTTGTTTTCTGATGTTAACGTGGAAACAGGGAATTCTATCTTCATTTGTATTTTTAACATTCATTGATTTTAAAATTAGGAAACAATATTTTAGTAAGTGATATATTGCAACAATATGGAAAACATCTGGGTACATAAGGTGAAATATAAATGGGAAGGAAATAAATTAATTCTCAAACACTAAGTGACCTTGAAACTCTCATGAACAACATTACTGGGAGTACATCAAACTGAAACTGGAATCACAGATCCTAAAAGCAGCATATTTTCAGGACTCTTAAGAAAGTTTTATCCAGTTCCATCTTGTCTTGTCCTCCATGACAACTGGTCATTCCTCCAAAGGATTCTTGATTTCTGTAAAATCCAGGTGGAGAAGGGGCATCAGAGTCTAGACCACTGTTTCACAATGTTTGCAATCTTTGGAACCCTTAGGAAGGGCCAGAAGCTCCACAAAACCAACTAATGTTTCTACCCCACCTGTTTTTGTTTGTCATCATCAAAGATCTCATTGGAATTAATGGGAAGAATGGCACTTTTTCTGATTAGATCCTGATGAGGTGATATCTGGCTCCAAGCTTCAGTGTCACGTTGAGTTCTTTGCTCAACGAGGCGATTGTGAGGACTGCAGATGCTGAAGAATGGAGTCAAGAGTGTAGTGCTAGAAAAACACAGAAAAACATTGGAGGAGCAGGAGAATCACTTAACATTTTACGATTGAATACTAGCAACAAGAATATTCTTTCAATTAGACAGTCTCTGAAATTAAGCAACATGAGAGAGACTGAGAGAGACTGAAATTAGGCAACATGAGATGGACTATGTAAATTGGATACTGGATTTATTGAGTTGTTCATTGGCCTTGCTCCTCTGGGACCCAGGTTTGAATTGAATTCATTCTCACTGGTTGAATTTGTGCCTTCCCTGCTGTCAGGAACTGAGCTGAAACAGATCCGGGTAATCCCGGCCCAGTGCTTAAAAAGCAGCAACCCTGCAATTCCTGATGAAGGGCTTTTCCCTGAAACATTAATTCTCACGCTCCTCAGATGCAGCCTGACATGCTGTGCTTTTCCAGTGCCACACTCTCGACTCTTTCTTCAATGCTTCACATTCTTTCTTTTGAGCTCCACAAGTGTTGAAAAGTATCTCGCAACTGTATTTTGTAACAGTAGCATAAATATTGCTTATAAAACCATGTTTTATAACGATGGATGCCCTCTAGTTGGGAGCCAGTTTAGTTGTGGAGTATTATGTGAGTGGTGGGATTGGAACCTCTGGCCCCACCGCTGTCAGTTGGGTGTCAGTTACCTGCATTTTGGACCATTCCATGATCATTTGGAGGACCCTCATAGACCATCTGTGATTTGCGGACATTGAGAATACTGAGCTGGATCTGTTTGTCTTGAACAAACACAGAAAATGCTGGAGAAACTCAACAGCATCGGTGGAGAGAAACAGAGTTAATGTTTGAGTCCAGTTTGACTCTTCCTCACTATGGGCAATTTAGCATGGCCAATTCATCTGACATGCACATCTTTGGACTGTGGGAGGAAACCGGAACACCTGCGCAGACACGGGGAGAATGTGTAAACTCCACACAGACAGTCGCCCGAGGCTGGAATCGAACCTGGGACCTGATGCTGTGAGGCAGCAGTGCTAACCACTGAGCCACCGTGCTGCCCATTTTTTTCTTTTTTGCATTACGCCTTAGTATGACGTCCACAAATGTACATTTTCCAGTTGTAAGTAATAACAAACAATGGGAGCCTTGCATTTTGCTCTCACTCAGCTAGAAACAAGGATCAAATCTCGGTCATAATTTGTTGATGTGACTTCTTTTGTACATCAGATGCTATATTAGCACCAGTGCTGAAATAGTTTCACTGTTAGAGTGTTTTCTTTATTCAATAGTTGTTACAGAAGCCATCATTTAAGTGATATCATTGGATGATGAAGGAGATAACATATATCTGCCACCACAAACATATTTTTCTGATCATGGTGACACCCTGAATCATGTCTTTGTTACCTCTGCAATTCCAATCTATTTCTGACCAACCTATCATCTTCCATCAATTTAAGGCAAAACAAAATCTTGCTGCCTGTATCCTAACACAGATTAGATTTCATTCATTAATTTACATACTGACAAACATTTGCATCTGGCAAAGCAATTTTAGTCAGTTTTAAAAAACTTCATTTTTGTTGTCACTAGGACCTCAACTTTCCCTATCTCAGTAACCTCTGTTTGCCCTACAACTCTCTGCAGCATGAACACTATTCTCGTTCTGTTTGTTCATTCTTGATAATAATCACTTCACTGTTAGCAGCTGAACCTTCAATTGTCTAGTACTTATGTTTTGGAACTACCCCCCCAAAATCTCTCCGATTCTTGACTCTCTTTCCTCCTTCAAGAAATGCCTTGAATCCATTTCCTTTTTTCTGTTCTTCATGTGATTTAGCCACAAGTTATATTTGATGAGGCTCCTGTGAAACACTTTGGTACATTCACTATGTTAAATGTGCTGTTGCAGTTATTGAGTTGAAGTTAGCAGAAGACTCTGGTCTGTCAGGTTGATGCCAATCATGTTGCCTAACTGCTGCTTTCAACTTGCATCTCGTAATGGCCTGGGGCTTTACAGGAATGCTTCCTATTACAAAGTTAATAACTAATTATTAACTTTGCTAATAGAAAGCATAGAATCTAGAATTTTATAGTACAGAAGGAAGCCATTCAACCCATCAAATCTGTACCGGCTCCTGAAAGAGCCATAGAGTCACAGAGGTTTACAGCTTGGAAACAGGCCCTTCTGCCTAACCTGTCCATGCTGCCCAGTTTTCACAATTAAGCTGGTCCCATTTGCCTGCTTTTGGTCTGTATCTCTCCATACCTAGCCCATCCATGTAGCTGTCCAAATGTTTCTTAAATGACACAATTGTACTCGCTGCCGGCACTACCTCTGGATGTAGGTTTGCTTGCTGAGTTGGAAGATTTATTTTTAGGCGTTTTATCCCCATACTAGGTAACATCATCCTCTGGATGAAGCACTGGTGGTATGGCCCACTTTCTGTTTATATGTTTAGGTTTCCTTGGGCCACACCAAGAATAGAAAGCGGACCATACCACCAGCTCAGCGAGCAACCTGAGCTACAAATCTTCTCAAAACTCACTCTGGCAGCCTTTTCCAGACATTCACCACCCTCTGTGTGAAATATTTGCCCCTCTGGACCTTTTTGTATCTCTCTGTCTCACCTTAAAGAGCTACCCAGCTCATCCCATTCTCAAGCGCTTTCTTTGTAGTCCTCTAAATTCATCACTTTCAAATATATACTCTTTCAAGTGCATTATATATTTAATCCCAACCACTCACATCGCCCATGTTGGAAACATTTTATTGACTATTGTTCATCATTGATAGTGACAGTTCCAAAGGCACTGCTTGAAACCTGTTGAGGTCAAATATTTGTGCGGTTCAGTTCTAGAGTGGTGGAATAGCTGTGTTGATTTAAGGTAGCTCCAATACTCTCAGTCAAAAAAAAAGTGCAATTTCATTCCTTTAGAGTCATAGAGTCATAGAGATGTACAGCATGGAAACAGACCCTTCGGTCCAACCCATCCATGCCGACTAGATATCCCAAGACAATCTAGTCCCACTGCCAGCACCCGCCCATATCCCTCCAAACCCTTCCTATTCATATACCCATCCAAATGCCTCTTAAATATTGCAATTGTACCAGCCTCCACCACATCCTCTGGCAGCTCATTCCATACACGTACCACCCTCTGCATGAAAAAGTTGCCCCTTAGGTCTCTTTTATATCTTT
>NC_057744.1:19993616-20048426 GCF_004010195.1 Chiloscyllium plagiosum
TTGTTACTTCATCAAAAAACTCAATCAAGTTTGTGAGACATGATTTCCCACGCACAAAGCCATGTTGACTATCCTGAATCAGCCCTTGCCTTTCCAAATATATGTACATCCTGTCCCTCAGGATTCCCTCCAACAACTTGCCCACCACCGAGGTCAAGCTCACTGGTCTATAGTTCCTGGCTTGCCCTTACCACAATCAACATAGTTTTATGGTCCACTACATAACAGCAAGCAAAGTTCATTAGCAAAAATACACCCTCTGTGTGTGATGGAACAATATTGTTATTTAAAACTGGCTGCTGCGGAATGGAAGATAGGCAATGATCGTAGTGGCAACATCTGATACAGTATCTAGGAATAAATTTCTTGATAACTCAGCTTCAGTTAATCTGCTTCTTAACATAGAAGTTATTGGAAAACAAATCAACGCAGCCAGCATTCTATTCTGTGCTGTTTCAAATAGGTTTACAGCTTACATTGTCTTTCATCGATTTTGGAAGGTTGCTTTGGCTGGGTCTAACATAAACAGATGAAAGACAAAAGAATGGATTAAGTTTGATATTTGAAGGTAGCAGTGCGTTTCATTAAAAGACTAATGGAGAGAAAAGTGGATGTAATAACACGAGTGATTATGTTATGGTTTGCAATTCCAAATGCTTTAAATCCTTCAGTGTTGTTTAGCAACTACAAGCAGCTGCCATGAATACCATGGAGAATTCCTAACCCATTTGTTGGGAGATGCCCACTTACCTCACTGCAAAGGCCAGAGTAAGAGGTCTGTTTTTTGTTGAGTTTTATCACTTTGTGAGATGTTCAGTGCTTGCCTGATAGAGGGATGTGTCCCTGTGTCAACACGAGGCACATGCTCAATATAATCTTGTAAATGAAGTGGGACGGGTGTTCCAATCATTTCCCCTTCATTATCCCGGGGCAGTTTATTAAACAGTAAAACTCAACGTTGGGACTTTGAACCAATCTCCTGCCAGAGGGACAGCAGTGATCCAAATGACAGGAAGACCAAAGGAAGGCCTGAACAACTGTTCCAAGTCTCTGCTCCTGTTACTTGTGCTAGGCCTTGTCAGGGGTTAGCCCAGTGAAAGAAACAATTGAGTCATGATAATAACTCAGGATAGAAAGACCTGGCACTCTCCTTCAGTAAAAGGAATATGGAAGTTGCACTTCCAGCTTAATCCTTAAAAGTTATTTTTCCCATTCTCCGGACTTTGTCTTCTGTGCTGTCATTTTGCAGAGTGGGGAATGGTGCCAAGTAAAGACTCTGAGATTGGCTTCCACAAAAGGCAAAAGAATAGTTGCTGATATCCCCTTGCTCCTCCATAATAAATGACTCTGCTCCCACTTGTCTGCATTCTGCATCCATCCCAGCTGAAACCACAAACACATTTACATAGAGTGCAACTTTGAGCCTTCACAAAGTCGATCCCACATTCCAAAGCAAAATAACACCAGACACTCCTTTCTGCACTTGGACACTGTTGAATGATCTTAGAGAGAGATAATGCAATGTTCAACAGTATGCATGAAGCAGAGTAGACACGGCTGGTTGTTTTCTGTGTCATCTGGAAAATCTAGTTGTAATATGTATTGGTATTGGTTCTGAACAGACAATTGGCTAAGCTTTCATCTTATGTGGGCTGTAGTACATCAGGTGCCTACTCTGCACCCTGCCCAATTTTAAATGTATCCCAATTGAGTACAAAATTTGGAGGCTTCATCCAGTACATGATTGTGTGTCCTTGGAGTGACACCTTTGAGAACATGTCACTGTCTAGGCAATCTTGGGCCAGCAGTGTCACCTGATAGGGTATTTCAGAAACATGAAACTGTCATCTCATGTCATTATTATCATTCTTAATATTGCTGATACACTTGAAAGCTGGCAACTGCAATTTTTACCACTTCCCTGTGAACCCACCACACCCAGTCCTGACTGAAGTTCCATGAAGAGAATGGTGTGCAATTGCACTATATAAACTTAATATCAAACACATTCATCCTCCATGTTCTCAGTACATAGGAAATTAGCTTAAACCCAGTATGAAGAATTACATTACAGGAATCTTTGTAGATTGTGTAGCAATGAAAATTTTTAGCCAGTTTGTTTTCTACTTCTAGAGTTGCTGACTTAAGCTGAGCTTACAGTGTCAACAATTCTTTGCTGGCTCTCCACACGTAACCTTTATTCTTGTGAAAGCCTGGATATCGTTAACAGCCTATTTGCCTTCCCATAGAGAACATCATTGGTCCCAAGCCTGATCTTGTCCACATCATATATCTGTTCAACTGCACTTCCAGTAATGTTCACTGGATAACAGGCAGAAGGCTGAATTCTGGCTGGTTTTATACATTCTCAGCCAAAGATGTGTTGCCGGAAAAGCGCAGCAGGTCAGGCAGCATCCAAGGAGCATAAAACATAGAACATAGAACATAGAAGAATACAGCGCAGTACAGGCCCTTTGGCCCTCGATGTTGCGCCGATCCAAGCCCACCTAACCTATACTAACCCACTATCCTCCATATACCTATCCAATGCCCGCTTAAATGCCCATAAAGAGGGAGAGTCCACCACTGCTACTGGCAGGGCATTCCATGAACTTACGACTCACTGAGTGAAGAACCTACCCCTAACTTCAGTCCTATATCTACCCCACTTAATTTAAAGCTATGCCCCCTTGTAATACCCGACTCCATACACGGGAAAAGGTTCACACTGTCAACCCTATCTAACCCCCTAATCATCTTGTACACCTCAATCAAGTCACCCCTAAACCTTCTTTTCTCTAATGAAAACAGCCCCAAGTGTCTCAGTCTATCCTCATACGATCTTCCTTCCATACCAGGCAACATCCTGGTAAACCTCCTCTGCACCCGTTCCAGTGCCTCCACATCCTTCCTATAGTATGGCAACCAAAACTGCACACAATATTCCAGATGCGGCCGCACCAGAGTCTTATACAACTGCATCATGACCTCAGGACTCCCGAACTCAATTCCTCTACCAATAAAAGCCAGTACGTCATCCGCAAACTTGCTTACCCAACCTTCTAACCCCTCTTCCATGTCATTTATAAAAATGACAAACAGCAATGGTCCCAAAACAGATCCTTGCGGAACACCGCTAGTGACGGCACTCCATGAAGAAAGTTTGCCATCAACTACTACCCTCTGTCTTCTTCCATCCAGCCAATTCCTAATCCAAACCTCCAACTCATCCTCAATGCCATATCTCCGTATTTTCTGCAGTAGCCTACCATGGGGAACCTTATCAAATGCCTTACTAAAATCCATATATACCACATCTACCGCTTTCCTCTCATCAACCTCCTTCGTCACCTTTTCAAAGAATTCAATAAGGTTTGTGAGGCACGACTTGCCCTTCACAAAACCATGCTGACTATCCTTGATCACATTATTCCTATCCAGATGTGCATAAATCCTATCCCTTACAATTCTCTCTAAGACTTTGCCCACAACATAAGTGAGACTCACTGGCCTATAGTTACTAGGGTTATCCCTACTCCCCTTTTTGAACAAGGGAACCACATTTGCTATCCTCCAGTCTTCTGGCACTACTCCTGTAGACAAAGAGGACATAAAAATCAAGGCCAATGGCTCTGCAATCTCCTCCCTTGCTTCCCAGAGAATCCTAGGATAAATGCCATCAGGCCCAGGGGACTTATCTATTTTCACCTTTTCCAGGATTTCCAACACCTCTTCTCTACATACCTCAAAGCCATCCATTCTACTTATTTGTGACTCAGGCTCATGCCCGAAACGTCGATTCTCCTGCTCCTTGGATGCTGCCTGACCTGCTGCGCTTTTCCAGCAACACATTTTCGGGTCTGATCTCCAGCATCGGCAGTCCTCACTTTCTCTTTTATACATTCTCAGCCAAGGAGGCATTGATGTTCTTTGTTGCATCCTTCTTTCCCCTGAACAGCACAGTCCAGGAACTCAGTCTGATACTGCTTTAATGTGGAGAGCAAGCAACACACAAAACTAGATTTGGAAGTGAGATTTTATAAAGCAATCATTAAAAAAGGAAGGTGACTTTGATAAAAAGGAACACTTACATTCAGGTAGCACCTTTTGTAACCACCAAACATGACATGAAGAATTTTAGAAGTGTTGTCACTTTGCAATAGAGGAATATGACAAAAGTTTTGCACACAATAATTTACTAATAACTGCAGTGTGACAATGATAAGGTAATCTGTTTTTGTGATTCTGATTGAAGGATAAATATTGGTCAGGACATTTGTTATGCTATAGTTGAGTGCCTTGGGATCTCTTACAGCCACCTGAGAGAGCAGACAGGAGCCTCAGTTTAACCTTCTTCATTCAGACCTTTGAGTATAGGAGTTGGGAGATTATGTTGAGTTTGTACAGTACGTTGGTGAGGCCTTTCCTGGAGTACCGTCAGCGGTTCTGGTCGCCCAGTTATGGGAAGGATATTATCAAGCTGGAGAGGGTTCTGAAGAGATTTCCCAGGATGTTGCCAAGTATGGAAGATTTGAGTTATAAAGAAAGCTGGGTGGACTGGGACTTTTTTTCACTGGAGCGTAAGTGATTGAGAGGTGACCTGATAGAAGTTTATAAAATAATGAGAAGTATAGATAGAGTTGATAGTAGTTGTCTTTTCTCTAAGATGGGGCAATCAAATCTAGGGGACACATTTTTAAGGTGAGAGGAGAGATTTAAAAAAGACAAAAGAGTCAAGTTTTTTATACAGAATGTGGTTCGCTTTGGAATGCACTTTCTGAGGAAGTGGTGCTTGTGGGTACAATTACAACATTTAAAAAACATTTGGATGGATACATGAATTCAAAAGGTTTGGAGGAATATGGGCCAGGAGCAGACAGGTGGGACTAGTTTAATTTGGGTTTATGTTCGGCATGGACTGGTTGGACAAAGGTTCTGTTTCTGTGCTGCATGACTCTACAGTTCTATGACTCTGTGACACTTCTGACAGTAGAGCATTTTTTCATACTACAGTGGGGCACAGCCCAGATCTTTTGGCTCAAGTTTCTTGGAAGTTGAAAGCACAATGTTCTAACTCAGTGCTACCAACTGAGCAGCCGGTGACATCTTGACGAGAAAATCCACATGAAGAGTGAATCAGAGGTTGGCTGAAGATTTTACAATCCAGGTCCCACAGTCACATTTATGTTTAATATGTTAATTTTTTCCTTGACAGCTGTACAAAAATGGAGCATGCTACTTGAGAGTTTCTGAGGAGTATCATATCATGAAAATGTTCATGAGAATGCAGCAAGACTTCATTTTGTTTAGCATTTCCTGCACAGCTTGCTTTCCCCATGGCACAGCACTGCACTTTATTAATAAACAACATGGAAGCAAAAAATTCTTGATGAAGAATGAGACAGATGTCTAAATATCAATATGCACCATTTTTGCTGCTTTTACCATGAGAAAGACACCACAGGGATATCCAGAGTAGAATGCTTTGCTATTTCAAGCAAAAATATATAGTGATCAAAATGTGCGCACTGACAATTGGTTATCCTAGCAGTTATGATCTTGGTTAAAACATAATCTTGTCTTTTGTTTTACAGTAAATGAGAACAAAATGTTTTGCTCTGATATCTCCATGGCTTGTTAAATAATTGCAATATATAAGTAGGGAAATGATAGCAATAAGCAGATTTAGTTGCCTCTGTAGTGATGTGGGCAATTTGTCCCAGCATTGGTAGGAAATTTTATCATTTCCCTCTGCATATTGTGCTATTACTTAAGAAAACCAGAGAATGAATTATAGGTGAGCTAGTGCTTTGTTGAATAGTCCTGTACAATTTTCAGATTGAAATTGTAATACTCATTATGAAAATATGAACAGCAAAGTAATGGTATGTATTGAATTTGTCTCCCAATGGTATCTGGCTCTTGAATGGCCAAATGCAAAAATATTCATATGAGAACTCACATGTGAGGCTGACATGGAGAATACATTGTAAAATTCAAAAATCATTGCCTAACTCGAATCCATCATTTTTCACGTCTTTTTAAACAATAATGTAATAACAAAATATGGATGAATTTTCCCAGCCACATTGGCAAATGGTGGGAAAGATGGGCGAATGCAGCAAGAGTGAAAATAATTAGAAAATAACAACACTTGGAAACAAAACTGCAATTTTCGTCTGAAGATTTTAATAGTTAGATGGGGATCACACTAGTCAGTGGTGAGAGGCTTATTTGCATTCATTAATATCTTGTTACTATTTAATTTTCACTTATTGATATGTAGGTTACTGTAATTTCCCAGCTACTGGAGCAAAACTAGATGGCACTAATTACTAGTGTGAAAGTCAGAGTGGTTACCTAGCGATGGCATCTCACCACTATATTCTCCAGGCAGCTATCTTGGCCAGCAGCTTAGGGCATTTCCATGGGCAATGATCACACATATTCTCAGTCCAGAGGTTAGCATTGGTGAAGCATCTCTGATTTATTTACAATACAGTTCAGAACTTCAGTACAGTATTTTGGAGATTACCAACATCTTACTTTGCAGTGCTTCTGCCAGATCGTTTTGCAAGCAGGGACAGGCTTTCTTATTGATCACTCACTTTGTGCTTACTTTGATGCTAACAGCATCCCTCCCTGGCCTGGCCTGGCCTAGCCTTTTAGTGCAGACAGATAAATTTTCATGCTTGCCAACAATGAACAGTCAAGAGCATGTGCTTGTGGCACGTGCTGCTTCAATGTCGTGCCTGCAGTGTCAAGCAGCAGTTTATGTAGCAAATACATTATATGTGCTTTAAGCAAACTGCCTTGCCAGAAAGTCCATAAGACCATAAGATATAGGAGCAGAATTGGGCCATTCGACCCAATGAATCTGCTCCACCTGATGGCTGATATGTTTCTCAACCTCATTCTCCTGTCTTCTCCCAAACACCTTTGACCCCTTTACTAATCAAGAATCTATCAGTGTCTTAAGTAAACTCAATGACTTGACCTTCTGGACAGTGAGTTCCACAGATTCACCAATGTCTGGCTGAAGAAATTCCTCCTTTTTTCAGTTCTTAAGGGTTATCCCTTCGCTCTGACGCTGTGCACTCAGGGTCTAGTCTTTCCTACCAGTGGAAACATCTTCTCCATTTCCACTCTATTCCAGGCCTCTCAGTATTCTGTAAGTTTCTTCTGAACTCCATCAAGTTCATACTTTCTTGTGGCACTGCTGTACACTCCTTCAGACCATGGACATCCTCACGCTGACCTCAATAGCTACTTCATATCAGGCTTCTAGCATTTGAAATGATACAAGGCTAAGGTTTATTTATGGTGCCCATTGGCATAAATACCATAAGGTCCCAGCACCACCAAGCAATTCCACCATTGCCGAGTGCAATATAGTACAAGAGCAAGGAAACCATCCATAAAATTCCCTGAATTGGCTGCACAAGAAAATCTTTTGATAACTTCGGTCCAATGTTTTCCTAGTCAGGGAAACTGTTCACACTAAAATATGAAACATTTAGCCTGTTGAAAACATTGGGACTATTACATTAAGCTTAAATAACATAAAGTTAAAGATTAATGAAAAACATCCAAAAATATTATCTGTTAGCTTTGGAGGATCATACACGAAGGCAATTAAGATGGTGATTTAATTCCATGTGGAATATTTTAAAAACGCATGCCGAATTCTAAGTATATGAGGTTTCCACTTGAGATTAGCAGCACACCATGTTATACTTGGGCCTTTGTCTAAAACCTCTATTTTCCACTTAACAGCGTTTCTGCAGATGAGGCACAATCCTTGAGCATGGGGCGAGCTAGTAATGGCCTCAGGATAATTGTGTCTCAAATTTATGAAGCTTTATTGCACGGTTACTTAATTTTCACCTTCTGGCAGCAGTAAAGACCAAAAGAACTGTTATGCTGATGCTGTAAAATCAAATTCTGAATAACTCTTTCATGTTCACCATTCTGAATGACAAAAGTCAGGCTGCTTTTACCTGCTTTTTGTTTAAATCAGGGATTTTGTTTAATAGTGGGTCACTTCCTTTGGATAGACTGTCGGTTCACTATTCTGATTTTATTGTTTAAAACTTCCATAAAGTGCATGTACTATGTAAGCAACTTCTATTTATGAGATTAAAAAAAAAATCCATGGAGAGGTGGCAATGTGGTAGTTATCACCAAACAATGTTTTGTTACTCTGGAACAAATGTATAATGGTCAAGATGCTGCAGCCTTGATGGTGAGGTTGGTATATGTAGTCATCCTCGCAGGCCTCTGAAGCTTCAAGTGTCTGTCTCCCTTTACTGAGCTGGCTGCTCTTTGGAGAAGAGATGCTGCAATTGGTTTTTTTAATCACTGTTTTTGGGAATAAAGGGAACGTTCATCCAGGACTCATGCTTCTGGTCTCTATCTAGTCACTTTCACTCTTTTGTCATGTCAGGATTGAATTGGGCTTGGGTTGTGGGATCCCCAAATTTGCAAGTGTTAAATGTTTGTCGTTATTACATTGGCAATTTGAAGAAGCAAATGCCAGCTAGTGATAGAACTTGCTAGCATTGCTAGAAATTTCAGTGCAGGGATTCACTGAAGAATTGACAGGAAAGACTCTTCACGTTCAAAGATTTGGGAGAAGAAAGCGAGATTGAAACTGGGACATTAGTTTTCAGTTACAAATGAGTTGAAGCTTTTTTTTAATAACAGACAACTATCATGGCAACATTGAAGGAGGCTTTGTCAGTAACTAAGGAGAGGAAACTATATATAACTATAAATAACGCCACAATGGCTGGCACCCCATCACCTAGTCACCCATTTTTTGCATAGTATTTGACATTGATCCAGCTTTCTCAGAGCCAGCTCTCATGGTGAGCAGAAGCTTTGACACTTTTTTTTCTTTTTTTTTTCTTCTGTTTTTTTCTTTTTTTTATTTTACCCCCACACTACTGCCTAACTGCGGTAGTGCTTATTTTTTCCCCAGCACCCATGTTTCGTGTGTGCAGGTGTGAGACACAGTGAGAGACACAAGGTGCACAAATCTTTATTCGGTTTCCACAACACTTTTTTTTATTTTTCTTTTTTTATTTTTCTTTTTTCCACCCACACTACCGCCTAACTTCAGTCCTGCTTATTTTTTTCCCCAGCACCCATGTGTGTGTGTGGGTGTGAGACACAGTGAAAGACACAAGGTGCACAAATCTTTATTCGGTTTCCACGACACTCTAGTTTATATCTGTCAGCCAGAATTTTCTGATCAGACCAAGTTAACAGCCCCAATCAGAGAACTCTCATTCTATTGTATCCACACACCACTTTAGGAGGACTAAGGTGCAAAGGAGCTTGGTGACAATATCATGGGCAAATGTGGTTGCATGGCATAAAGGGAGAACGGATAGATACTAGCGAGAGTGATGATTCCAAGGCTATTTCCAAGAGATCTCAGAACCTGACTTGGTTGGCAAGAGAATTAGTTGGATGCAGATAAACACATGGTGTCAATCTGAGTCACGTTATTATGAGCTCCTGACACAAATTGTTGGCGGTTATGGGGAGTGTAGTGGGAACGAGTCCACAGACATAGTTGGTAATTGATAAAAAGAAGCCATGGCCATGGTTCATATACACTATCATCCTGGAGTGGTGAATAATCTTGGCAGCAGAGTAAAACAGGAACTCCCCCAGCTCTGCCTCAGCATCCATTAATTTTTATAATGAGTTACTCAGGCCATTGACATGGGAGCACTCTTGTTGGATTTCAATCACTGAACTGCTGTGTTTTGCCATTTTGCTGCATCTTCGCCACTGTTCATTAACTCTTATGGTCAAAAGGACTCATAAAAAATTAACTTCTTAGAATAAACCCCTGATGTAGTGTATAGGGAAGGCAGTGAGTCTCTTTGTTTCCTATATTTCAATTCCTTAGCTGTGTTCCCGGAGGGCAGAATTTGCCAAAAGAAACAGCTAAAAAATGTATTTAAATATATTGTATCCACACTCTGAAATGGCCTGTAACAGCCTGGTTAAAGCTACATTTCAGTGAACATCCTTCCATCCATCTCCATCAGTTAATAGAGCGCTCTTATTTTTCTTTCAGCTCAGATCCATGACTGCTATAAGCTCTGAACCTTTCATTGTCCTTCATTATGCTTTTACTTCACTGTTTCTGCCATCTTCCTACCCCACAATTTCAAATATATATGTTTGTTGTTCAGGTATGCCTTTTGGGCCCTGACTTTAAAAGACAATATTCATTGCTAAAGTAAAATAAAATTATAGCACAATAAGTCTGTATGTTAGCTTGCTGAGCTTGAAGGTTTGTTTTCAGATGTTTTGTCACCATACTAGGCCACGTCATCAGTGAGAGTCTCTGGTGAAGCGCTGGTGGTATGTCCCACCTCTCTATTTATAAGTCTTGGTTTCTTAATGTCATTTCTGGCTCTTTTTTTCAAGGGAAGTCGATAGGATTTAAGTCGATGTATTTATTGATGGAGTTCTGGTTAGAATGTGATGTCTCTAAGAATTCTCATGTGTGCCTTTGTTTCGCCTGTCCCCAGATGTGTGTGCTATCCCAGTCAAAGTGGTGTCCTTCTTTGTCTGTATGTATGGAGACTAGTTGAGAGTGGGTTGTGTCTTTTGGTGGCTAGTTGGTATTCATGTATCCTAGTGGCCAGTGTCCTGCTAGTTTGTCTGATGTAGTGTTTTTTTTACAGTTCTTGCATGGTATCTTGTAAATGACGTTAGTTTTGCTGGTGGTATCTAATGGATCCTTTCGGTTAATTAGTCGTTGTATAATTGTGTCGGTAGGTTTGTGGGCTACCATGAGTAGTCTGGAAGTCATTTCTGATATGTCTTTGATGTGAGGTAATGTGGCTATAGTTTTTGGTTGCATTGTGTCTGTTTGTTTGGGTTTGTTTCTGAGGAATTGACGGATTGTGTTTATTGGGTGCCTGTTTTTCTTGATAATGTTGAATAGATATTTTTCTTATGTGTTTTGTAATTCTTGGGTGATGCAGAGTGATGCAGCTTATTGAAATAATGTCTTAATGCAGCTCTCCAACATCCACAAACAGAGCTGTAATACCTTAGATCAAAGACATATAGAAATGACTTCCAGATTACTCAGACCCCTTGGCATCATGGTAGCCCACAAACCTATCAACACACTTAAACAGTGACTAATGAACTTAAAGGATTCATTAGATAGCACCAGCAAAACTAATGTCATTGACAAGATATCATGCAAGAACTGTAAAAAACACTACATCGGACCTGCCACCAGGATACATGAACACCAACTGGCCACCAAAAGGCATGACCCACTCTCACTAGTTTCCATACATACAGACAAAGAAGGACACCATTTTGACTGGGACAACACATGTCCTAGGACAGGTGAAACAAAGACACACATGAGAATTCTTAGAGGCATGGCGTTCTAACCAGAACTCCATCAATAAGCACATCGACTTAGATCCTACTTACCTTCCCTTGAAACAAAAAAGAACCGGAAATGACATCACCCACCTTAAGAAACCAAAAGACCTATACATAGAAAGGCAAGCCATACACCAGCGCTTCACCAGAGACTCTCACTAATGACGTTGCCTAGTATGGCGACAAAACATCTGAAAACAAACCTTCTCACTCAGCGAGCTAACTTATCGACTTATCATGCTATCTGAGCTGCAAGCCTTCTCAAAAATCACTAATTATAGCACATTAGCAGGTTGACTTCAGTGCATTAAATACATTTTGCCAATCTACATCGTAACTGAGTGAATCCACACACCTCTTCATTACATAATAGCACTTTTCTTGAAGGATGTAATGCCACATTTTAGTTCTGGTTTCACATGTTAAGAAATATTGTATTATCAAACCTGAGCTTGTAATCAATACTGGCGCTGCGTCACGTTTTCAGAATGTGCAGTATATTTACATTGGGGTAACTTGGGATCTTACTTTGTTTCCTGTTTCTTAGTCGTTTGTCTTAAAGTTCATAGTCGTTTTGCCAGTTTCAGGTCACTTGCCAACACAATCCTCATTTAACTGTTGTGCAAATTCACCTTAATCAGTCCTTGAAAAAATTTAATCTAGTTTACCAGTACAAACCTTGTTTCTGCTTGTTTTTAATAGTACAGTCATAGGGTCACAGAGATATACAGCACAGCAACAGACCTTTGGTTTAACTCGTTCATACTGACCAGAATGTTCTAAATAAATCTAGTCCTATTTGCCAGCACTTGGCCCATATCTCTCTAAAACGTTACTATTCATTCACCCATTCAGATGCCTTTCAAATATTGCAATTGCACCAGCCTCCACCACTTCCTCAGGCAGATCATTCTATACACACACCACCCTCTCCGTGAAAAGGTTGCCCTGAGATCCCTTTAAAATTTTACCCTCATACGTTAAACTGATGCCCTCTAGTTTTAGCTCTCTCACACCAGAGAAAAGACCTTGTCTATTTACCCTATCTATGCCCCTCATGGTTTTAAAAATCTCTATAAGGTCACCCCTCCGCCTCTAACACTCCAGGGAAAATAGCCTCAGTCTATTCAGTCTCTCCCTATAGCTCAAACCCTCAAACCCTGGCAAGATTCTTGTAAATCTTTTTTGAATCTTTCATGTTTCACAATATCCTTCCGAGATCAGAATTGCATGCAATATTCCAACAGTGGCCTGACCAATGCCCTGTACAGCTACAACATGACTTCCCAAGTCCTATATTCAATGCACTGACCAATAAAGGCAAGCATACCAAATGCCGCCTTCACTACCCTATCTACCTGCGATTCTACTTTCAAGGAACTATGAAACTGCACCCCAAGGTCTCTTTGTTTAGCAACACTCCCCAGAGCCTTACCATTAAGTATATAAGTCCTGCCATGATTTATCTTTTGAAAATGCAGCATCTCACATTTATCTAAATTAAACACCATTTGCCACTCCTCAGCCCATTGGCCCATCTGATCAAGATCCCCTTGTACTCAAATGTAATCTTTTTTGCTGTCAACTGCACCTCCAATTTAGGCGTCATCCACAAGCTTACTAACTGCGTTTACATCCAAATCATTTATATAGATGGTGAAAAGCAATGGACCCAGAACCTATCCTTGTGGCACACAGCTGACCACAAGATTCACTCAAAAAGTAACTCTCTACCACTACTCTTCTCTATGTTTGAGCCAGTTCCATATCTAAATGGCTAGTTCTACCTGTATTCTGTGTGATCAAATTTTGCTAACCAGTCTACCACGAGGAACCTTGTTGATGATCACGTCCACTGCTCTCCCTTCTTCAATTCTCTTCATTACTTCTTCAAAAATGCATTCAAGTTAGTGACACATGATTTCCCATGCACAAAGCCATGTTGACTGTCCCTAATCAGTCCTGGCCTTTCCAAATGCATGTAAATGTTGTCCCTCAGGATTCCCTCCAACAACTTGCCCAGCAGTGATGTTAGGCTCACCAGTATATAGGCTTTTCCTTGGCTTTTCCTTACTATCTTTCTTAAATAGCAGCACCACATTAGCCAACCTCCAGTCTTCCAGCACCTCACCCATACAAATATCTCAGCAAGGGGCTGAGCAATCACTTCCCTAGCTTCCCACAGAGTTCTAGGCTATGCCTGATCAAGTCCCAGGGAATTATCCATCTTTATACATTTTAAGACATCCAGCACCTGCTTCTCTGTAATATGGACATTTTTCAAGAGGTCACTATTTATTTCCCTATGTTCTGTATCTTCCATATCCTTCTCTGATGCAAAATACTTGTGCTAGTGAGACATTTTGCAAAGGTGTCAAGGGATGAATGGCTTATTATTGTCATATGTTGCTGTACATTAATGCTCGACTATGTGCAGACAATATATGAAATGACTATAATTTTTCACCTGAGACACATATTTACTTGTGACATTGTACTTGGCCTCAGCATTTTTAGCATCTTCTCATAGGTTTTGGCTTCTCCTGCCAGCTTCAGTTTCTTTTCATTTCTTGTTACATTATTTCATTTTTACATCAGACCTATTCCCAAAATACAGCTTCTTGACTCACCGTGCGTAGTCTGTGCTTCAGAAATCAATGTATTGGCAGATGATGGAGAGAGGTTATGAAAGTTCAAGGAGAAAGAAAAATGTGACAGCAACACTAAAATGAGATGTTTCCTTGGAAACATGATGAAGTTATAATTTGCTGCTCGATTGCCTATGTCAATGTAATACTTCTATCTCACTGCACAGAAGATGCAATGATAATTGGTCAGTCTGGATAAATGTGAGGTGATGCACTTGGGCTGGTCAAACAAGGCAAGGCAGTGCATGATGGATGGTGAGAAATGCCAAGGATCAAAGAGATGTGCATGTAAACCAGTCCCTTAAGGTATCAAGATAGTTAGTTAAAGGGGTTAATAATGCATATGGTATCCTTGCCTTTATTAGTTGAAGCATCATATTTAAGAGTAGGGATGTTATGTTGGAACTCTTTAGGGCATTAGTTAGGCCACAGCTAGAGTACTGTGTGCAGTTCTGGAATTCACATTATAGGAAGGATGTGATGGCACTGGAGAAAGTGCAAAAGAGAGGGACCAGGATGATGCATGGGCTGGGGAGTTTCAGTTAACAGACTGGGTTTGTTTTCTGTTAAACAGAGGAGATTAAGAGTGGACATGATGAGATGTATGAAATTATGGGGGGCATCATCAGGGTAGACAGGATAAGATTTTTCCCCTTGATGGAGGGATCAGTAACCAGGGAGCATAGATGGCCGATAGCTAAGAGGCAGAAGGTTTAGAAGAGATAGGAGGAACATCTTTTTCACCCAGACAGTGATGGGAATCTGGACTTCACTGCTTGTAAGGGGAGTAGAGGCAGAAGCCCTCATAGCATTTAAGAATTATTTTGATGTGCACTTGCGATGCCATGGTATGCAGGGCAATGGACAAAGTTTTGGAAATTAAGTTAGAATAGTCAGGCGGTTATTTTTTGAGAGTGTGGTGCTGGAAATGCATAGCAGGTCAGGCAGCATCCGAGGTTGGCTTTTGCCTGAAACATCAATTTTCCTGCTTCTCGGATGCTGCCTGATCTGCTGTACTTTTCCAGCACCACACTCTCAACTCTAAACTCCAGCATCTGCAGTCCTCACTTTCGCCTAAGTGGTTATTTTTGACTGTCGCTGATGTGATGGAACAAAGTTCCTTTTTCTATGCTGTAGATTTCTATAACTATGGTGTAAAATTATGGACACAGTCATACAGGAGTTAAAGCAATGGTCAAAATAATATTTATTTTCTTAGGACTCAAATTGAGATACCTTGGAGGCTACCTTTCATTATCATGAACTTATTTATTACTTGACACATCAGGTATTATTAGTACCATCTATATTTCTGTTGAAGGATAGGGTTTTGGACTCTCACAGAAGCTGAATTAGAAAACAAAAATCTTCAATATCCTCAATAATTATCAACTCTCCATTAAACATAAAGGCACAAGACATAAAGAAAGCAATAATTTTCTGAACTAGACATGCCACATTGCTCTGCAAATAATGCATTGCCTGAGTGACTTTTGGATCCCAGTTAGCTGAATATTCATTTGACAGGTTTAAAACTGTTCTTTCTCTTTATATTCTCCCTCTCTTCTCATGCAAGCTCCTCCTCCCCACATCCCCCTTGCAGCCTTTTCTTCCCCATGTCACACATTGCAGTCTTCTTCTCCCCTTTGCACCTTTTGCAGCTTCCTTATTCCCCAACTTAGTTTACAGACTCATTCTCTGCCCTCACACCTCATACAGAGACAAAAGAAAACTGCAGATGCTGGAATCCAAAGTGGACAGGCAGGAAGTTGGAAGAACACAGCAAGCCAGTCAGCATCAGGAGGTGGAGAAGTAAACGTTTCAGGTATAACCCTTCTTCAGAACCGAAGAAGGATTACAGTCCTGAAGAAGGGCTACACAGCTGACCACAAGATTCACTCAAAAAGTAACTCTCCACCACTACTCTTCTCTATGTTTGAGCCATAGAGAATGTTAACTTCTCCATCCTGTGATGCTGCCTGGCTTGCTGTGTTCTTCCAGCCTCTTGCCTGTACACTCACACCTCATACAGCCTTTCTCCTCCCTCTTCATCTTTTGTAACCTTTGCCTCCTCAAACATTTGCTGTCTTCTGTTTGACACTGTCACCCTGCATTTAGCAAATGGAACTCCTAGATCTGGCAAAAGGCCACATCAACAGAAGCACCCCGGCCTTCACAGACTCAGTACTTGAACCCCAATCCCTGGCTCCCAAGTCCCACCACTTGACACATTCTCAAGTGAATATTATCAGGAGCAAGACAAAAAAGAACTGATTTGCAATTGAGAAGCAGCTCATCATCAATCCTATATAAAGGGTTTACATTTCTCAGATTGCTCACACCTAGGAGTGAATACTTCCAGGTGATTTGGAGACATTCAAGGGTGGATCTATTCATCGCCCATTTCCATTTTGTGTGTTGAGCTCTTGTAGAGTGGTTATTCTCTGTTGAGTGCCAATCTTTAACGCTAGAACAAAGCAGAGGATTCTAAGTCAAAGCGACACAATACATTATTCTGGGACAATGCAGTACAATCAACATGGCCAAAAATTGAAAAACTAGCTGCATTTCTTAATGCTAATGTTTCTCACACTCAGACACAAAATTAAAACATAGCAACTGCATAAAGATATATTTTCAAGAGCAATTAGGGACGGACAGTAGATGCTGACCTTGCCAGTGATGCAATGAACTTTGGAAAATAAAACTGTTACTTCTTTTGCATGTTTCATTTTTAATGTTTCCTTGCCACAAGTGGACTCCCAAATTAATAATAATAGGGAATCACACTTTAAGAAAAGTATTTTTTCACTTTCTCTACTGCCCCTGCAATCACCTTTTTCAGCTTCAGTTCCATGCAAGGCACTAAGGCAGCTAAGTTAATTTCAACAACATCATACTCATTATTCAAAATAAGGTTAAACAGCACTCATTGCACTTTTTACAGGCAATAACAGGAACAGAGTTGTCTCCTTTATTTTCTGCTGCATTTATAACTTCATGAACTTGCTGAAGGTTAAACTCAGGATAATCAGTCTCTCAGGCTGCCTTAACATGTATAATGATTTTATTCCAGTTTGAATTCTGAACAAAATTGATTTTCTAAAAGCCATGAAAATCCCTTGATCTCTGAACTCCTGAAAGAATGTGCACATTTATAGAATAAACACTGATGTGTTTGTGCAGGCAGGAATTTTTGCACTCCAGAGATGCACGAGTTCTTCAATCCTGTTGCCATTATGTATTAACTGATTTGCATCTTCCAACTAATAGAGATATTGAGTGACGTTCAGTTGGCATGTTTGATCCTTATTTCAATGTCAAAAATTGCTTAATCTTTATGAGAAATAAATTGCTTTATTTTCTCAGTAACTCACGTGTTACGATGCTAAGCCACACTGACTGAAATCGTCTCAGGATGTAAAGATGATCTGTGCGGAGATTATTGATGCCACTCAGCCTGGCGCTGCATGGGACAGGTTTCCGTGTGTTGTTATTAAGTGAGCACTTTGGTTGACATTGCATTTTCTCATGGCCATTTTATGTATGATTTCAGACCATTTAATCGAAAAGAAAGGGGATACTTCTGTAGAAGGGGCTAATGTCTTGCCTGTGAGGAGTTGCAACATCATGTTTGAATTTATAATTTGTCTGACAACAGTAACTGTATAAATTTATACATGGTAAATGTGAACATGAGTAAGGTGATCTGAGAGCAATTGGTGGCAGTATAACCACACTATGGTGTAATTTAAGTTCTTCAGAGAAAATCTGAGACAATCGCGTGATATACCAAAATATAGTAATCTTAAAAAGCACTTGGAAAAGGTTTGATTTCCTAGCACAATTTTCCTCTCGAGAGTGAGACAGATAAACCAGTTAAACTGAAAAGTGAGGGAATAATATCTCCTAAATTCGAATTTGATTTCTGTTTCAAACACAGATGAAGTAGGTGCTCTTTGCTCTGTTCGCTGGATCCCAGTGAATGATAAACAGTGAACTGCTGACATTAAAAGTACACAGACCGGTGGCATAATTTGTTATGATCCAGCTGATGTTCTTTCTGGATAAGTCAGGTCTCACTCTGAAATCTAGCTGAATAGATCATGTTTTGTTTTGTTTTAGCTTTGAAAAATGATCTCTCACTGAAATATAGCTCACAAAGTTGTAAAGTTTGTTTCAACAATAAAACAGATGGCTATTAACTAAAATAAATGAAGATAAAAAACAATAAACCAAGCTATATACTTCTTACACAAAGTGAAAGAATTTTTAAATGCACAGCAAAGGTATAATACCAATATTCCCAAACATTTCCTTCAAAAGTTCCAAACAAACCCTGGAGAGTACTCACCAGGGGAAAAAAAAACTTCTTCCTGGAGCTATCATACACCTACTTTTAAAATGATTTGAGACTATTACTAACTCCTTACTCTAAGGTAATCTGTATGATCTTCTCCATCCAAAAGCTTCATTGGACTGACCAAAACAAAGCATAACTAAATAAAGCTCTCTCTCCCTCCCCTATGGACGTTTTGCCTAAGTTTAAAGAAAACAGAAGTCTAGAAAATTCCAACAGACGTTATAATGTAATGGTTTACCTTGCTAATTATATGCTGAGGTAGACAAAAGCCTATTTAGTGTTGGCAAAGTAACTCTCACAAACTGTTGAAACCACCACGGCTACAGAAATTCTTTCACTTTGTGTTTTAACACACAGAAAGCCCATATATCTCCAATGCAGAATTCTAATAAACTATATTAATCAGAGTTCTATCTCAACTGTGTTAAGGTAAAGATCCTCCACAGAGCCAACACAAACATGGTAAATGAACAAAGGTGAGGGAAGGTTGATATTTTAATGTTCCACTGTGTCCCAATAAAACAAAACTATTTTCAATATTTTTAACAACCTCTCATGCTGATTTGGCACAGAATGTGAACAGATACTTCAGAATTATATCTTTGTTCTCTTGACATCATAGGACGCTAATTATATAGGCTGATGAAGCTCCCATTCATTTTGGTGCCCTTTTCAAAGTTTCCATCAAAATAACAACAGCCAGGGCAACAGCGAGATTAAGATGTTAATTATTGTTTTGCAGCACTCATTATATTCCTGTCTTGTTCTTGTGAGTGTAGAAGATAGGAATTGGTGCAAGAGTTTCCTCAAATAAACAAAACACTCAATTTCTAAAAACAAGCTCCACCAACACTAACTCCATCTGACTAAACACCATTTGAAAATGTTCCACCCATGTTAAAGTAGCTCTTACCATCCACAGGTTTATCTCAGGAAGTCTGAATGCCAAATCATTGCTTTTCTAATGCTCATTCTCTTGTCTACTAAGTAGTTATTTCACGATTTAGCAATGATTAATACTTTAATTGCTGAAATGCAATATATTTGGCAAATAATATATATATATCGCAGTGCCATATTTGGAATGTTCATTCTGAAGCTCACAAATGGACTATGCTTACTACAGTTAGGAAGACAGTCCATGCTGAGATAAATATGCTGACTAAATTGCTGATGATTTGATGGAAACTTCAAGTATCTTTAATGGATCACCATTGACTTTGAAGGGAGCTAGAATAACATTATCTCCAGAGATTGCATTTTGTCTTGTTCCAACTGACCTGAAGACCCAAGTTCCTCTTTGTCAAATATTGTTGGGCTTTGATGAGGATGTTCATAATTTCAGCCAAGGATTGTATATTTTCAGCCAAGTTCAGATAGTAACTCAAACCAATGAAAGCTTATTCAGTTCTGAAGAAGAGACACGTCAGACTCAAAACATCAACTCTGTTTCACAATCCACAGATGCTACTAGACCTGTTTAGTTTCTCTACCATATTTGTTTTTTTTTTTAATTTAAGATTTCCAACATCTACAGTATTTTGCTTTTAGGATATTTTAAACACCTGTTCAGAGGTGTTATTACTCACCACTGGAGAAGGTCAGACTTAAATGCAAGTCTGCTGGTTCAGAGGTAGGAACACTACCACTGCTCGACAAGAGTCCCTCATATTTTGCTTTTACTTGAGGAATCACTCAGGTCTATTAATTGAGGCAAAGATATTCCAATCATTGTCCAGGTTGGCAGAGGTAATGGACAACAATTTAGGTGTGGCTTCCCAGCAACACATCACAGAAGTTAGTTCTCCAGGAAGACTTAAGGGTTTCAGAGCAGCCACCAATTTCCCAGTCGAAGGATTCAGGGCCTCTTGTATGATGATTTGTCTGCAAAGGTCATTTGTGATTTTATGTTGTAAACAGATCGAGAGATGGTACCTCCAAGTGGAAACAACCTCCCCCTGTACCTAGTTTAATACAGACTGCTGCTTTCAAGTTGAAAGGGCTCTCATTGGAACTCCAACCTTCCATTTGTTCACACTCTGGTATTCTCAGGCAAAATCTCAGTGTTGAGAAAGAGAGGACTGCAGATGCTGGAGATCAAAGTCGAAATGTGTGGCGCTGGAAAAGCACCGGAGGTCAGGCAGCATCCAAGGAGCACTAGAGTCGACATTTCGGGCATAAGCCCTTCTTCAGGAATGTGGGGGGGGGTGGTTTGATGTAGGGGGCTGAGAGATAGATAGAGGGGGAGGTGCTGAAGCTGGGGAGAAGTTAGCTTGGAAGTCGATGGGTTGATGCAGGTGGGAGTGAAGGTGATTAGTCAGAGTGGAGGGTAGAATGGATAGGTGGGAAGGAAGATGGACATGTGGGGCAATTCAAGAAGGTGGTGCCGAGTTGGAGGGTTGGATCTGGGATGACATGGAGGGAAGGGAGATGAAGAAACTGGTGAAATTGACATTAATGCTATGTACTGGAGGGTCGCAAGGCGGAAGATGAGACATTTTTCCTCCTGGCGTCAGGTGGCTAGGATTTGGCACTGGAGTAGGCCCAAGACTTGCATGTCCTTGACGGAGTAGGAAGGGATGTTAAGTTTTCAGCCACAGGACGGTGTGGTTGTTTGGTGCCTGTTTCCTAGCGATCTTCTCTAAAACATTCCGCAAGTTGGTGTCCTGTCTCCACAATGTAGAGGAGACCACATTGAGTGCAACGGACACAGTAGGTGAGATGTTTGGAAGTACATAAAATCTCTGCTGGATGTGGAAGGATCCTTTGTGGTCTTGGATGGAGGTGAGGGGGAAGGTGCAGGCACAGGTTTTACACCTCTTGCAATGGCAGGGGAAGGAGACGGGAGTAGAGGGTGGGTTGGTGGGGTAGGATGGGCTGTGCACTTAATGAGGGAGTCACGGAGGGAATGATCTCTGTGAACTCTGTTGGGGTGGGGAGGAACTATATCTCTGGTGGTAGGGCCTGATTGTAGGTGGTGGAAATGGCCAAGGATGAGGCATTGTATCCAGAAATTGTTGGGGTGGAAGGTGAGGGCCAGGGGAGGTTCTATCCTTGTTGCAGTTGGAGGGATGGGGTTCAAGGGCAGAGGTGCGGGAAGTGGAGGAGATGCTTTGGAGCGCATTGTTGACCACATGGGAGGGGAAATTGCAGTCCTTGGAGTAGGAGGACATCTGGGATGTTCAAGTACTGTGTGTGCTTGCAACACAGCTCTAGCTTCGGAACCACATTTAAGTCAGATGGCAGAATTCAAAATCCTACAGGGAAAATTGTACATTACACACATTGCCCAAACTGGTCCCATAATTGAACAGTGATAAACATTTACCTTTTTCTTATTATTATTTATGACTTCTGCCATGAATTCATGTGCCATGGTATGGCGACTTATAAACTTTTCACTTTTTTTGTGAAAATACATGCGGCAATAAATTGCTAAAGAGAAAAATATAATAGAAATTAGGATCAATGTGTTCCTATTGCCTTATTGTCTATCTTTGATTGACAAAAAGGGCTAGAGAGAGCAAATTTCCAGATTTTTATTCCTGAATCGGCCAAGGCACTTTTGTTATCCATTGCCTAGACAGTGACGTGGATTTGGATGTTTTGGAAGTGCATGCAATATGATTCAAGAGAGATCATCATTACACGGCAGAGATAAGGTAACTTTTATGTTTCTTCCCTTTATTTATTTAGAAACCAAAAGGGATTTTTAAAAAATAGATGTACAAGTTAAGCCTTTGTATAAACAGTGTTTGAATTAAATTAGCTGAGAAGATCATGAGATTTTGTACAACTCTAGTCTAATTTAAGGACCTTTATAAATCAGCACAAAGGTGCTGTTTAATAGATCACAAGGCCAACTGGCATAGGAAGTGAAAATGTCACACTTGTAGAGTAAGGGATATATTTCTAAGGTGGTAATTAAGACACAAAACTTGAAAAGGTGTAAAAGAAGCTGCCCTTTCAATTAACCAATTAAAGCTGACCAAGATTGTGTCCTTTAAGCTTAAGCTAAAAAGAAGTCAAATTGAATCTTGATTTCATTTTCCAACATAATCATGGTTTCCCTTCTTATGAATACTGAATGCACCAAATAATTTATTTTTAAAAGTTCACCCCAGATTTGCAGCCCAAAAATTCCTAATTTTTCATTTATCTCATGCGAGTTTTGGGAGCTGGTTTGGCAGAAATTGTCTTGTGCATCTTTTTACAATTGCTCTTTTCTGATTTCAAATGACAAGAATGATAGGCCTAGGATTGCAGTGCCCTGCTTACTTCAGAAGCATGGCTACCAGTTGGCAGTCCCCAGGAACAGGCATGTACTTTAATCCATTGAAAATATTACATCTGCATAAGTCGACTCCTCGGTTGATAAACTCGATATCACAAAACACAACTTTTACACAGGTATATGTGACATGAAATGCATGGATTGCAAATGTTGTGCCCTTGTTCAAGAAGGGCAGTAGAGATTACCCAAGTAATTATAGACCAGTGAGCCTTACTTCTGTTGTAGGAAAAGTTTTGGAAAAGATTATAAGAGATAAGATTTATAATAATCCAGTAAACAACAATTTGATTTCAGATAGCCAACATGGTTTTGTCAAGGGCAGGTCGTGTCTCACAAACCTCATTGAGTTTTTTGAGAAGGTGACCAAGCATGTAGATGAGGGTAGGGCAGTTGACGTGGTATACATGGATTTCAGTAAAGCCTTTGATAAGGTTCCACATGGTAAGCTGTTGGAGAAAATGCAGAGGCATGGGATTGAGGGTGATTTAGCAGTTTGGATTAGAAACTGGCTTTCTGAGAGAAGGCAGCAAGTGGTGCTTGATGGAAAATATTCAGCCTGGAGTCTGATTACAAGTGGTGTGCCACAAGGATCTGTTTTGGGACCGCTGCTGTTTGTCATTTTTATAAATGACTTAGACACAGGCATAGGTGAATGGATCAGTAAGTTTGCAGATGACACGAAAGTTGGTGGAGTAGTGGACAATTTGGAAGAATGTTACAGGTTGGAGGGGGACTTGGAAGTGGTGTGCCACAAGGATCTGTTTTGGGACCGCTGCTGTTTGTCATTTTTATAAATGACTTAGACACAGGCATAGGTGAATGGATCAGTAAGTTTGCAGATGACACGAAAGTTGGTGGAGTAGTGGACAGTTTGGAAGAATGTTACAGGTTGGAGGGGGACTTGGATAAACTGCAAAATTGGGCTGAGAGATGGCAAATGGAGTTCAATACAGCTAAATATGAGGTGATGCACTTTGGGACGAATAACAGGAAGGCAGAATACTGGGTCAATGGAAAGATTCTTGGTATTGTGGATGTGCAGAGGGATCTTGGAGTTCATGTATATAGATCCCTGAAAGTTGCCACCCAGGTTGATAGTGCTGTTAAGAAGGCATACGGTGTGTTAGGTTTCATTTGTAGAGGATTGAGTTCCAGAGCCTCAGTATCATGCTGCAACTATACAAAATGCTAGTGCTGCCACACTTGGAATATTGTATGCAGTTCTGGTTGCCATATTTCAGGAAGGATGTGGAAGCATTGGAAAAAGTACAGAGGAGATTTACCAGGATGTTGCCTGGTCTTATGAGGAAAGGCTGAGAGACTTGGGTGTATTCTCATTGGAAAGAAGAAGGCTAAGAGGGATTTGATAGAGACATACAAGATGATCAGAGGATTAGCTAGGGTAGACAGCGAACGTCTTTTCCCTAGGATGATGACGTTAGCTTGTACGAGGGGACGTAACTACAAATTGAGGTGTGAAAGATTTAAGACAGATGTCAGCGGCAGGTTCTTTACTCAGAGAGTGGTAAGGGCACATTAGGGAGATTTAAACAATCCTTGGATAAGCACATGGATGATGATGGGATAGTGTAGGGGGACAGGCTGAGAATAGTTCACAGGTCGGTGCAACATCGAGGGCTAAAGGGCCTGTTTTGCGCTGTATTGTTCTCTGTTCTATGTTCTAAAGTTTAATATGCACAAATATAATGAAAAGCCTTGGAAAATGCTGTCCAAATTTACATTTTTAATGTTTTAATTAGCCCTGTACATTTTAGCAAGAATGGATTTTGTTTCTTGATTTTTACAGGCTAAATATAGCCAAGTGACATTTGTCAAATTAATCAGTTTATCAAGTATTTAATAAGGTGAAAAAACATTAAACTTTTAATTAAGAAGCTGATATGATCCTCTGCACACCAGGCATGTGACAGTGAGTGCTCCTGATTGCTGGGAAATTTGACATGAATATTCATAAAGCAACTTAACATCCTCATGGCTGAAATGAATGAATATAAATGATATTTTAACTTTATCTCTGAAGACATATACACACCAGGAATACTGGTCTCTCTTGGTTTTTCAATGCAAGTTGATGCTTTGGGAGATATAAGGTAATGCATCGTATAAAGTTAACCTGTGTTACAATTGATATAGTGTAGATATGCACATGGTGTAACTGTGTTCTTATACATGTTAGTTGAGATTGCAGCTTCTATCTAAGGTTGAGCAGTCTCTTTTTTTGATGTCCACTCAAGTGTTCATTTAGCGTACTATGGAGTGGATTTGCAGGTGATCTGCCCACAAATTCATGTTCAGTGGAGCATCAAATTAGCCAAGAAAGCCACTATGGAACCCAATAAACTTACAAATGCGCTCTGTGCAGAGGCAATGAAAAGACAGTGTAGCAGTGAATGCTTGAGAAATGTATGTACTTTGCCAACTTGACTCCATGCAATGGCCTGACCTTGTGAAAGTGAAAGGCACTAATCAATGTTGAGTTATCTCTGGAAGAACTCAGTAATCGTTTTTTTCTGGCCAACGTGCTGTCTTCAGATGAGTGTGATGCAGTCTGTCCACCTTGGTGTCAATGCATTCATACTCGGAGGATGGCTGAACACCATGCTCTGAATGTTTAAGGCTCCAATCTGCCTGTGATGAGCAGCTCAGTTTCTCCAGGAGGTTAAATAACAGACGGCCAAGTCATGTTAACTAGCCCTACACCATGCTTCCTGGACAAGCATTGTCAAATTGGGAGACCATATTTCACTTGTCTTTCTTTACCCCTCAAATAATCATTCTTGACATGGCTTGACCATTGCTTCCCAGTCAGCATCTGTGGAGAGAGAAACAATAGAAACATTTTCAGTCTCAAGCTTGTTCACAACTTCATGGATGGGAATGTCTGCAGTCATGGGAGGACAGGAATCTAATGCAAAGTAGACATAATTGACGCATCCTTCTGGGACCAGCGAGACCAAACCTACCCTTATGTGACACAGGAAACCCCCACTGCTACGGCCAGGATTCATGCTGGTGGGTTTGAAATAGTGGATTAATGAGACCAAGAGTTAAAATGGTGTGAGTAAACTCAACATCATCAGAATGTGACTCGATAATTTAAATGATGTCCCCGCTGGTCTGAATAGTCCAGCCTTCAATGTTCCTGAGTTAAGCACGCGGAAAAGGGAATACTCTACCATCTTAACCTCCCCAAATACCCCATTTCAGCTGAACAGAAAGGTTAAAAGCATGACCATAAATTTAGCAAGGTTCATGAATATCAACTGTGCACCATGACTGCTTGCTTCTGTTGGCTAGATTGTCTAACTTTATTCTAACTTTCTCCTTTCCCTGTGGAAGTAAATAAGTCATAATTAACATGATAATATTAAATGGAAAATCTACCTTGTCCTCACAGGAAAAACACCTCCACATGTACATAAATAACATGTTTCCACTCACTTTTCCAAGATTGAGATGCTCATGGTGTAGGCCTCAGCCTACCTCAAAATAGGCCTGATTAATATTTGTAAAGACGGCATCTTACTTGTCTTACTTTATTTTTTGATTTTGGGCTAAATTGGAAAAAAGGATGCTTTAATACCGTAGTGATTAGAGCCACGTTGACCTCATTAACTATGATATCTTTGATTGGGATTGTTAACCTGGGCCAGTCAGGAAAGCCGTGGCTGACCAATGTAACCAGAACATTAGAATCTCTTCAGTTGAGTGGACTGACTCTGAGCTGGCTGGCCACAGAGTGTACTGTCCACTAATAAGTACAGGGTAACTTGGTAATGCAATACCGGCCTCTGTGCAGTTATTTCAAATACAAAGGACTGAGGAAGGAATTTCTATACTTTTGAACAGCAAGTTGCTGAATCTCATTGAGTGTGGTTTTGTACTTTTTTTTAGGTAATTGAGCAATGTGTAAATAGATGACAAGGTATCGGGATATGTGGGCAAAGTGAAATTTGGCTGTGGATGCTAAAGGTCATCAGCTAACGACAATGCTGTGTTTGGTTTCTATACAGCTATTGGCTTCTGGGTGGGAATGATACCATGAGAAGCCATCAGATCTCTGGAGATGATGTCCCTCTCTCTCTTCTTCCAGTAAAAATTCTTGAAACTCAAAGAGAGCCATTTTCTCCCACCAGTAGCTATGGCTTTTAACCAATAAGTCAGAGATGTTATGATTTGTAAACCAGCTGCTCTGTATGTTCTGTGAAGAAGGAAAATAACCCAAATTAAATGCTTGGAGAACCAAAAGAATTTGGGAAACAAAAGAAACCCCTTCATCAAATCCTGAAGACTGGTCTCCCCACTACTTGTTTTCTCTTCCATCCATAAGACCGATATTTTTGCTTGTCTCTCTGTCTGTGTGTGTAGTGGGGTTAGATTTTTAACCAGTGAAATTTTATGTTGTCAGTTCATAGTTGTTTACTTGTGGTTAGAATCTATTTATAGTTATTATATTTATTTTTATTAAAGTACTGAAATCTGCTCCTCATTTTCTGTTAATGTGAGGCTGGCTGTCAGACAGATAAACAGGAAACTGTGTCTACTTTGATAAGATTTTACTTTTTTTTAACCAACTTCAAAACAGTGGAGTTTGATTTCCAGCTCCTTCCCAGTGAGACATAATGATTTCCCACTTGCATCTGCGAGAACAATGTCAGTTTGCTTAGTTGGCCACGTGATTAGAACGTGGTGCAAAATGAAACCAAAACAACAGTTTCAATCTTCATATATGTTCCAAGGCACCCTGCACCCTCACCTTATTCGTTGCTTGTAGAGTGTTTTGCTTCAAGATGTGCATAACCAATTGTTTTTTTCTAAAGGAGATAGATGCCTATAGACGTCAGCGGATTAATGTTCCACACCTTATCACATGAGCAAGGGCAGATGATGCAGCACTTGTTTTACCTGGTATTTGTAATTTTATTTCCAGGTCATTAAGTTCAGGAAAGTTGGCTAATTATTCAAAGGCACTGTATCAGATGTTACATTCTATGTGCTTAAGCTGTGACACTTTGTCTCTGATATCTGACAAGTTCACCTATTTCTGTGTCAGCTTCTTAAGAATCCTCTTCATCTCATACGGCACAAACTATTGTCTTTTTTATTAATCTGTGCTGATGGACACTGCTTTTATTCCAACTTCCTTATACATCAGTGCTTTTAGCATCTTTGTTTTAATCACAGCAACATCATGAAGGACAGATAGCACTGAAATCTAATCTGTCAGTCTTCACTCCATCATCTTTCAAGTTTCACCAGGAGATGACATGGTGAAGTGCACTTTTACACGACCTGTGGGTTTTCTTTATTGAAAAGACATCAGCATGCTCTGACAGAGTGTGCCTCCCTGCTTGATGAAAATGAACAGACCCTCTGCCCCAATGGTTTTGCATTTCCTGCTCCAATTCCCTTCACTGATTTGAAGACACTGATTGATTTTTGAGTCCCAATCCATAGGTTACTCTCTTATCTCAGCCAAGGGTTAGCTTATATACAGATTACTGGCAGGTTATAGACAGTGAGGACTACATACCCAATCTCTGAATTCTATTTTGACCAATTATTAGGATATGCATACTTTCTGACAAGACTCATTAGATAAAGATCTAATAATCCAATGCACAGCCTCATTACTTTGCTGCCTCCTTCCTTTCTTTACAAAAATTAGTCTCTTCAACCAAACTATTGGCTGCTCAGAGTGCTTATCTCCATGTTGTGGTTCTGTTCGCCGAGCTGGGAATTTGTGTTTCGGCCCCTGTCTAGGTGACATCCTCAGTGCTTCGGAGCCTCCTGTGAAGCGCTTTTGTGATGTTTCCTCCGGCATTTGTAGTGATTTGTATCTGCCGCATCCGGTTGTCAGTTCCAGCTGTCCGCTGCAGTGGCCGGTATGTTGGGTCCAGGTCGATGTGCTTATTGATTGAATCCGTGGATGAGTGCCATGCCTCTACGAATTCCCTGGCTGTTCTCTGTTTGGCTTGTCCTATAATAATAGTGTTGTCCCAGTCGAATTCATGTTGCTTGTTATCTGCGTGTGTGGCTACTAAGGATAGCTGGTCGTGTCATTTCGTGGCTAGTTGGTGTTCTTCCTGTTTGTCCTATATAGTGTTTTGTGCAGTCCTTGCATGGGATTTTGTACACTACATTGGTTTTGCTCATGCTAGGCATTTATCCACAGATAAGCACCACAACAACGAGCACCCGAGCTACAAATCTTCTCACAAACTTTGCTTATCTCCATTTCACACAAAAGGCTTTGATTATTCATCCACATAAAGGCTGCTCTGGGAGCCCACATTGTTGCTGCTGCAGCTGATTCCTTTGATCAAATAACAGTAATTGTAGCTAACTGTGATATTCCAGAACATTCCTTACTGATTTTTTTTATATATAGACAGTGCTATTCACTTATTGTGTGATGGGATTTACTATTGTAGAGAGATGAGAATTTTGAAAGCAGAATATAATAGGATATGAAATTGGACAATTTTTGTTCACAGCGTGGTTCGAAGGAACTAAATTGTTATGTTTTCTAAGTGCTCAACCAATCACAGTTTCTACAATTGCGTTGAAAAAGTAGCTTTATCTACATCAGTAAAATGCGAGTTTTTTAAAATTTCTGTTTTAGCTGCTCCTTAAGTAGCAAATACTTTAGTTAATGTTAAGCTAATTACTATTTCCATGAACACTAACATGAAAGAACAAGAAGATTTGCACAGATTTAATTCATGTGTTGCCTTTGACCACTGTAAATTCCCCAATTGTATCCCTACTGTGACCGTTGGCAGTGCTTTCAATTCTGTGTTCACTCTTTCCAGGTTCAAGGCCCACTTTAGCACTTCAACACGTAACTGAGGCTTGCAATTCAGTGTAGTATTGAGGATATGTTGTAGATATTAAACCAAGGCCCTATCTGAACATAGGCCCTATCTCTATGTTCAGAAAAATTTAAAAGATCCCAAGATATTAATCTGAAGATGAAGAAGAAAGTTTGGCACTGGCCTAGCCAAAACATATCTCGCAATCAGCAGCCCCAAGAAATTATTGTTCTAATTTTTTAAATCATTTATTATTCATCTTTAATCATTAACTGTTATTTATTGTTGTGACTGTATTTCATAAATACTTTGTTGCTATTCAGAGATGAAAAGCACAATGTCAATTCATGTTTACTCCTACTATCCCAGGAATGAGCAGGCCAATGAGGTTGACATTGTCAGCTCCCAAGTACAATGACATTGGACTGATTAATCAGTTGAAAATATATTTGCCCAATCTTTCGCTGGTGTAATCAAATTTAAATTCTAGGATCTGAAACACAGTCCATCTGCTTTTGGGTTGTAGTTGAATCCCAAAATAACTTCCGAGTTTTTAGGATGCCATTTTGTAAAAGTTCTTGTGTTCATTTTTAAAGACATTAGCTTTTCTTTTGCACATTATATATCATAGCTCCATTAAAGGAGTTAAAATCATGGCCAGGTTAGCCACAATTTTATGCAATGACAGAACAGACTCGAAGAACTAAAAGACCTAATGCTGCCTCATACTTTATGCAGCCTGGAAGATTAAAAATTGAGTTTATTTTCAAAGATTGCACTTCTGACTATCATGATTCAAGCCTTAAAGCTGTACCATTTTTATTCAGTCTTAAATCCTAAACAATTCTAATTTTAGATCAGATTGGTATATCACTGCAGTTACTGTGTTTTCTGTCAGTTTTATATGATACTACTCCAGTGTGAATAGCCTGAAATCCGTTTTATGTGAGCTCAGTAAACAGCATGGGATGCATAGAGTGTGGTACTGGAAAAGCACAGCAGGTCAGGGAGTATCCAAGAGCAGGAGAGTCGACATTTTGGACGAAAGTCCTTCAGCATGGGAAGTCTGTCCATTAAACTATTTCATGCCATCTTTAAGATGGGGAGTTTATTATTGCTTGTACTATTTAAAGTCTTATCACAGTCAACATCATTTTCAGAACCAGTGCAATAGATAAAGGAAAGGAAAGCTTATTTTAATCTCCTTCAAGAGGCTTTGTTAAGGACTGTAACCCGCCTCCCTCTCTCCAACCTGGCCACCTTTTTACTGGTTAAATGCAGTGTATAATAACTGACTTGAAATAATCAGTTTAGAGAATGACAAGGAAGATTACACTTGAGTTGAAGATAAATTGTGATGAGAATATTCCAGTTATTGTATCAGGGATAACTGGGTTAAACAAAAATCTATTATTTCAATAGAAAATTAGATTTCTCTTTTCCTAAACCAAGGGACCAATTCTTTTGTTAAATATCTTATGCAGTTTTCAATCATTTGGGATTGCAAAAATTAAACTACAGGGACTCTCAAGAATATCAAGAGAAAAGGTTTTAGAACTCAATCAAAGATCAGTACAAATTAGATAAAATTGTGAAAAGCTGGAAGAAACATTATTCTGTAAATTCCCAAGATAAATCTTTCTCTGTAGTTTACAGGTATAAGCTTTAGCCAGTAGAAATTCAAACAGTTTAAATATGTTTTTACATAGGTGTGTAGTGAAATGAGCATATTGTTGCCTTTCAGATTTTGCACTGTCAATATCAAAGTGTCAGAGGTACATTAAAACTGTGTACGAAATGTGTTACTTTTGTTTCCTGACCAGGAGACTGAAATTCATCAAGACTATTAACATATTTAATAAGGTCATGGCAAAACTGAGTTTAGTTATCAGTCTACTTTCCCTGCTTGCTTCACCCCATAATCTTTAACTTCCTTGTCTATTAAAAAGCTGTCAAATTCAGCCTTGACTATATGTAATGACCCAGTCAACATTGCATTCTGGGGAAGACATTTCCCAAGATTAATGACCCTTAGAGAAGAAATTCCATCCTCATCACTACTTTAAATTGGAGAACCCTTATTTTGAAATTGTGCTGCCAGTTCAAGGTTCCCTGATGCTATGAACCTCAACCTAGGTATCCTGGCGTTAGCACACACTTGAACAAGTTCACAACATAAAATACCTGAGCCGTAAAAGTATAGATAGGTTGAACGATACTAAATATTTGGGGTAGAATTTTCTCTTTGGACACAATTGATAGGTAAATCAGGAATGAATTACACTTCTTTTCATAAGTGCTTTCCTTTTATTGAGTCTCCATTCTAACTCTGTAATAGCTGCTTCTTACTCCTGGCACTGCTGAGACTATAAGAGTTATTGGCTAATCAGGTCAGCTGGCAGCGCCCAAGTGGGAACCAAAGTCACGATTACCCTCTCAGCTAAATATACAGGATTCCATCACACAATTTAAAGAAACACAGGAGGTCACCAATATTGTAGTAAATATTGTGCTCTCAAATAAAAGGAGCACCTGATTATTTGAAGTAAATTTTCAATTCTAATCTTAGCATTGTCTGAGATGTTTGTGGAATTTGAGGATGCAAACACACATATAAGATCATGAAATTCTGCCTATTGAGCCTGATGGAAAAAAGATTGTGGATTTTGTTACAATCACCACGGAAACTGATATTGTTTAAAAAGAAACTCAAACGCCAGGTTGATACTGGAAAAGATTAATGAGATTTGAAATTTTAAGGGTTTCACAGTATCAAAAGACGAAAAACATTACAAACTAAGTCCATGTTGTTTTTGTTGGCAGCCTTAACTTAAAACTACAGAAAGGAATGTTCCTCTATTACAATTACTTACAATGCAATCTCATTAATTACTATTCTTTTTGCAAACAGTCCGTAGTTGCTTCTAAATGGTTCATGTTTTCCCATTTAACCAAGTAGTAATTTCAAGTGACTATTTCCATGTGCTTCCCTCAGTTTTCAGAGAGTTTCCCAAAACCAGTAGCAGCATTGCAGTCAGCTCCAATGATTCTGATTCCTGCCACCTTACTCCACCCTCCCTACCCACCCCCTCCCTGCCTCCACCTCACCCACCCCTACCACATCAGGACACATCTTCTTAAATGACTCTAGAATGCACCACGACTTGAGACTGTCTCCATCTCACATCCAGTTTCAGGAGCTTTCCAAAAACCTGCAGCCTCTATCCTCACCAAACACTATTCTATTCTTCAATCTCTTTTCTCTTCCCTGGGAGTATACGTTCAGGTGGATATAGTACATTTATTGTTCGCAAAGTTGGTGTTTTTGTTTATTGTCAGTATGAGAACTTCATACAGGCCCCTTGACTCAGCCAGGCTTATTGTCAAGCTGCATTTGGAACAGTTACATGACCCCACCTTCATTTTAACCTAAGTTTAAAGGTACAGTCCAAAACATAATCTTGTAAATCTCTTAATAGTAACGGATTATTAATTGGGTACCTGACTCCAGTTCATGATATGCACTGTCAGCCTGCAAAGCTCTGGGCCAGGAATGCTGGAGAGAAACATTTATCTTACGGTTGGATGTTTGTAACTTATGACTTAAAAATAAGTGCAACCAAAGCAATTGCATTGGAATAAAAGTGCCATGAATTACACTTTGAAAGACCTGGGGATGTTAATCTGAGAGATCAATAGGAAATATTAGATATCCATTTTATATGAGCTTGTGGACAAAAAACAATATTGGTAGTGCACGTTTCTGCAGTGCTTTCAACATCTTGGTGTTTAGCACATCCTAGTATGTTTCTTGCTGCACTGAAATTAGCAATATGTTCTTTACCATTCAACCTTGCTTTCCTTTTAAACAGCAATATTTATTTATTTATTTCTCAACAACAAATGCCATCATCTGTGCAACATGTCTGATTAATTAGTATTCTCTTTGAATACATTCTTTCTCCTTGAAGCATGATGTTACTTCATGTAATTCAGCAATTAAAATTCTGGTATCAATACATTTATAACCAAGCCTTGGTAAGTTTTAACAGCAGACAGCTACAGACCAATCTGTGAACAATGGCAGCATCATTAGATCTATTACCTTCTGTTCCCTGCTATCTTGCCAACCTATTAACAAATTTTCAATTTTTAACTTGGCCCTGTAGGCTTTCAGTTGTATCACCAACTTTTTTTCAGGAATCTTATGAAATATGCAACATGTCTGAATAAAGCAGACAAAGCCAGGGATTTCTGTCGGAATACAAAGTAATGCTTTTAACACTTCCACGCTCTATTCTGCTGGTAAAATCTATTGTATCATACAGTAGTCAGTTTCCACTTGTTAGTTTCAGGGTTAATCCATTGTGTTTTCACTTGGTGAGTGGTGCCTGGTGAAGGCAGAAACACACAAGGGAGTCTGCAAGAGTAACTGCCAATGGTTGGTGATGGTGGTGTCAGTAGGCTGTGAGCAAGGGAGAAAAAGAGAGAAGGGTAAGATATGTTCTGGTATGATAGCATACATCTTTAAGAGACAGGAGATATGTTGAGCTGCTGTCAATTATTATATATTTAAATAGGATATGATGTATTCATCTCATGATTTGTTGGGTTGTCTGAAGTAGCAATGATTGGAGTAAGATGTACTATAGTTAACTTACTGAGGACATTATCTGCATATAGTCTTATCATCAAGTAAAGGAACCAACATTGTCATTTCACCAGTCTTTGTGTGTGATTGGTAACTTTATGTCGATAAAAAGAACATAAAGATGGGAGCCGAACAATGAGTGTACCCGAGATTGTTTCCATGAGAGTCTGGGATTGTAGGGAGGGATATATTATATAAGGCTATGGTTCTCCAAGTGTTAATGTTCATGTTACATTGGTTCCATCATTTCTGAAGATGTCACACGTACTCTGTGAAAGAAGACGACGAGTTCTACTCTAGCTTTTGAAGGGAGTAGATGTGTCTGTACCAGCCTCCTCTGGTCCTAGTCATAATGCCTGACCAATGTGATTGTACGTATTGCTATCATGCAATAATTATCCAAGAACAAGCCACTCTTATAGATACTCGACAGTGGCACTCTATCGCCAGTCATTAGATAGACCCAAGACAAAGGAAAGACAAAGCAAGGACTGGTAGCTGCAAACTACTTCAAACAATCCTTACCCAATATACATACTGGTAGAGTTGGCAAGTACTACAAGGTGCCAGGACTGGCCATCAAAGAAAATGCCATGCTATGGGCATGGCTAAAATGATGTAAAGGTGGGTTGGGAAAGGCAACCAAAATTGAATCAAGTTAATACAGAAAGGATAGGTTTACGAAAGCATTCTGTTGGGAAAGCAGCAAGTCATAGACAGAAGTAAGTGATCTTACAATTAACAGATCAGACCTAAGCTCTGCAGTCCTGCCACATTTAGTCATGAATGGTGGTAGACAACTAAACAACTCACTTGAGGAGGAGGCTCCACAAACATCCCCATCATCAATGACGGAAGAGCCCAGCACATCTGTGCAACAGATAAGGCTGGAGCATTCGCAACAATCTTCAGCCAGAAGTGCCGAGTGAATGATCCATCTTGACCTCCACCAGTGGTCCCCTGTTTCAGAGATACCAATTCAACTCACTCAACGTGATATCAAGAAGTGGTTGGAGCCACTGGAAAGTGCTAGGGCTACGGGCCCTGACAACATTCTGCATTGATACTGAAGACATTTGCATGGGAACGTGCCACAAACCCTGGTCAAGCTCTCCCAGTATTACTACGCACTTGCATCAACCTAGCATTGTGGAAAATGTCCTGTACACAGAAACTAGGACAAATCCAAACCAGCCAATACTGCCCCATCAGTCTATTCTCAATCATTGGTAAAGTGATCAAAGTTGTTATCAACAGTGCTATCAAGGAGCACTTGTTCAGCAATAACCTGCTCACTGATGCCCAGCCCTTGACATCAAGGCTGCATTTGACCAAGTGTGACATTAGGGACACCAAGCAAAACTGAAATCAATGGATGACAGGAGGCAAACTCTCTGTTGCTTGGAGTCATACTGGCACAATTAAATATTGGATATCTGTTTATTGTCACTTGTACTCCTGTACAGAAGTATAGGAGTACAATGAAACGTTTTACAATGGCTGCCTTTTAATGGCACCATCTTACGTCCAAGACCAAAGGAGGAAAATGGTTGTAGTTGTTGTAAGTCTGTCATCTTGGCTCCAGGACATCTCTCAGGAGTTCCTCGATAGTGTCCTAGACCCAACCATCTTCAGCTGCTTCATCAACGACCTTTCCTCAATTACAAGGTCAGAAGTGGGGAAATTGGCCAAAGATCCTTGAATATCACCTTCCAAATCCACAACCATTTCTACCTAGAAGGACATGGACAACAGATACATGGGGACACCACTACCTGCAAATTACCCTCCAACATATCACTGCTTTTTCACTGTTGCTGGGTCAAAATCCTGGAATTCACTCCCTAATGGTATTATGGTCGACCTACAGCATATGGATTGCAGTGATTCAAGAAAGCAGCTCACCACCACCACCACCACCACCTTCTCAAGGACAACTAGAGATGGGCAATACATGGTGACCAGCCAGTGACAGCCACATCCCATATGTAAATTAGAAACTAGTATGACTTCAGATAGGGATGGCATGGGAGGGTTGGATTAAGAGGAATATATGAAATGGAGGCACTCATTTGTGACAAAGGGGGGGTAATTATTTGTTTCAACTCATTATGTAAAAGCAATTATTTTATTTTTTTAAATACAGGATTTTAAACATAGCTTCATATAAATGATTGCAGGGAGGGATTTTGGGCGAAAGAGTAAGTAGAATTCCTAGATTTGCAATAAACGTACTGATCTAACCACAAATTTTGGGTCTCAGCTAGTAACCATTTAATTAGTGAATAGTGTATTATTTGGATTTTGTGTTTCACTCTTTTAAAGATATGTCATTGAGCAGGTTATTTTCTTTAGTGTTTCCATAAATACAGAACAGTGCTGTCAAGTAGGAGGATTTCCCAAATTTAACCTATTTATGATGATTTTTTTACTTGAGAGGAATAGGATGCTTGTTGGGTGTAGTGTTGCCCAATCAAGTTCTGTGACCCAGAAGCATACTCAACATCGAGTCCCACTTCTCTGCTTTCAAGATATCACAAAATGATTTTAAATGTCCAGTGATGAACAGAAGCAATAGTAACAGGCAATTGATCCTAAAGAAATTGCTGTAAGTAGTTGCTTAATCATAAAATACTTGAATATTGCTGAGAAATTGGGCATGTTGTTGACATTTTTCATCTTGCACTCATCAGTACGAAAATAAGAATGCCAATTCTCAGGATGATAACAAATTACTGTATGAGGGAGAAAGGAGATTGATTCGCTGCAGTATTGCTATTGAAAAATAAGTAGGGAACCATAGGTTTTCAAAGTTCCGAGACAGTTCACTAAAGGGATGCATCTTAAACATGTTTTGTTGTTTGCAAAGACTGGGATCATGTGTATGTTGCTTCTAGCAAGTGAGCCACATCATTAACTCAACTCGTTACTTTAAATTGGTTGTTTGTGAAGCTGTTAACACACTCAGGGTTGTTATTCAGTGCTGCCCGTTACTTTCTCAATGGCAACAGCACAGCCAACCAGAGTTGTCATGTCAAGCAACTTTTCAGTACATTTTTGTGATTGTTTGAAGTTTGACATTCATGCATTTATTCAAATGTATGCAATACAAAAGCCTTCAGTGACATGTTTTCCTTTTCAGCACTATTCAAATTGTTGAAAATAAATTACATTTGCAAATAACAGCAAGTTATAGAGAGGCCAAGAGTTCGGAATTGTAAATCATGATCCAAATATATCTAAAGATATCAAACAGCTACACACATGAAGGGCAATTGCTGTGAAATGTGTGACAAAGAATATTGGTACCAAACAATATACAAGGTGTTGACAGCATAAGAAGCAGTTCTTGAAAAAGATTTTGAAAGTGATCTGAAGTTGTATTGGAACAAGAAACAAAACTGATGAAAAGATCTTGTGAATACATAGTTGTGTGAGAGTTCAATCGAAACCAAAAAGAGTGACTTTGAGAACTCCCTTGAAAATTTCCATCACTGCACGTAGAAAAATTCATACTTAATCGAGACAATTTAAACTCAGGATCAAAAATTAAATATTGCATTAAATATCTAGAACATTGTACAACTCTGTCTAGGCCGCATCAGAGAGTGTTGTTAAAATTTCTGAGCACCACACTTCAGAAAAAAAAGTAGGTCTTGGAATCACTTCAGAGGAGGTTATCAATGGTGTTACAGTGGAAAAGAGACTTGAATAATAGCTTGGAAAAGTTTGGACTGTTCACCTTAACAGTGAAGGTAAGAGGTGACCCAATGATGGTTGTCAAGAAGCTATGTGGTTGAGATAGATTAGAAAACTAAATTATTTAAAATTGTGAGCACAAAACGTAAATGGAAGATAAATACAGAGAGCCAGCATGGGCATGATAGGCCAAGTCGAAGTATGGTCCTGGAGAAGCACAGCTGGTCTGCCAGCATCCAAGGAGCAGGAGAATTGACATTTCAGGCATAAGCCCTTCATCAGGAATGAGACTGGGAGCCTAGGAGTTGGAGAGATAAATTGGAGGGGTTGGGGCTGGGGGGAAGGTAGCTGAGAGTGCGATAAGTAGATGGAGGTTGGGGGTAATGGTGATAGGTTGGAGAGGAGGGCGGAGCAGATAGATGGGAAGGAAGTGGACAGGTAGGACAGGCCATGAGGGCGATGCTGAGTTGGAAGTTTGAAACTGGGATAAGTTAGGCGGAGGGGAAATGAGGAAACTGGTGAAATCCACATTGATGCCATGGAGTTGGAGGGTCCCGAGGCAGAAGAAGAGGCATTCTTACTCCAGGCTTCAGGTGGTAAGGGAATGGCAATGGAGGAGGCCCAGGACCTGCATGTCCTTGGTGGAGTGGGAGGGGGAGTTGAAGTGTTTGGCCACAGGGCAGTGGAGTTGGTTGCTGTGGGTGTCTGGAGATGTTCTCTGGATCTTTATGCGAGTAGGTATCCTGTCTCCCCAGTGTAGACGAGACTGCATTAGGAGCAACGGATACAGTAAATTACATGTGTGGAAGTGCAGGTGAAACTTTGATGGATGTGGAAGACTCCTTTGGGGCCTTGGACAGATGAGGTGTGGGCACAGGTTTTGTAATTCCTGTGGTGGCAGGGAAAGGTGCAGGGAGGGGAGGGGGGTATCGACCTGATGGGAGAGTCACAGAGGGAATGGTCTTTACGTGAAGCGGATGGGGTGGGGAGGAAAATATATCTCTGGTGGTGTTGTCTCCCCACTGTAGAGGAGACCATTTTGTCTCCCCAATGTAGAGGAGACCGTTTTGTCTCCCCAGTGAAGAGGAGACCATTTTGGAAGGAGGCCAAGTTACCACCTCCCATAGCATTATGACAATAAGACCCTAAAAAGAGATTTTTATTCAATAAGTTGTCCGGATCTGGAATACTGTACCAGAAAAGATGGTAGAAACCGATTCAATAACTAATTTAAAAGACAGTTGGTCTGATACTTGAGGATGACGTTAAGTGGGGAAGGACATGTTCCTTTCGTTTTTCAAACTTTTCCTTAATAACTTCTGAATTCTGACCTAAACCAAATAGAAATGGGAAAATCGTATTAGAGCAATGAATGTTTGGCTCAAAGACTGGTGCAAAGTGGGGCCCGGGCACCTGTATTTGGAAGAGCTGGGGCTGTACTGTTGGGACAGTATACTCCAGAACCATGGTGGCAACAGTGTTCTAGCAAACAGCATAAGTAGGAAGTAGAGAGAGTTTTAACATAAATAATGAAAGCAAGGGATCAAATTTGGAAATGCTATGAACCAGACCCGAACCCTCAAAACATTTTTAAGACAGTAATTTTGCTACTTGTTTCAGCTAAGAGTACAGTGGATATTCCCGGAGTGAATTAGCTGGTCTGACTTCTAAATTTTAAACAATAGAATTTATTTACAAATTACAGAATGAAGCACAATGAACCGAAAGTAGAATTCCCGAATAACCTATCTGAACCCAAAAGACTATCCCCACTTAATGATGCTGTTCCAAAATACTTGCAACAGTCCCAATAAACAGACCTCTTAGCACAGAGTAAAAATGGCACAAAACGCTTACAGGGTACAAAGTCAGAAAGGCAGAAAGAGGGGGAGAGCTTTCAGTTTCAACCATGACCCTGACTCAACTCACCCCGAACTAAACTGAACTGCGCAGCTAGAGTACTGGCCACGCCCCCTTGATTATACTTTTTTGAAGACATGAAAACCTTAGACATCTGCTCAGGGTAAACAAAAAAAACCCCAATAAGCCTTTCAAACCCAAGATAGTTGGAGCCTGGCCAATCACCCCCATCTGAAAAAGATACTCATGGGAAAAGTAACTTTGAGAAAGGACCAGCTTTGTGACACCTTCCCCTTAAAAAATGAACAATCAACATCGAAAGATGGCTTCATTTATCAAAACCCCCAAAAATAGTGGTTTGTACCTTAAAACACATATATACATTCACTATAAACATGCAAAGATGCACAACTACATTCAGATTCAGTCTGTCACACTCCCACCTCCATACGCCTCCATTTCTCATTCGAGTCTCTCAAGTCTCACGTTTTCTCATCCTGCTAAATGCACAATTTTCAAATTACCATCGAAACAGTTTGGCATTTTTGACTTTAAATTTCTCAAATTTCAATGGGTGTCTCAGATGTGTTGCCAGTAATGTAAACACTAAAATGCTGTAATGCCAACACCAAGTTCAAATATTTTGAATATTTCTGCTGATGAACGTTCAACTTCCTGGAGAAATACCCGATAGGTCTTTCTATCTTCTCGTTATCTTCCTGTAAGAGCACAACACTGACATCCATATCACTGGCATCGATAGCTACCTTGAAAGGCCTTGTGTAATGAGGTTTGGCTAATAATGGAACAGTGGTTAACACAGTTTTCAGGCTGTCAAATGCCTTCTGACAGTCCACTGTCCAGTGAAACCTCTTGCCTTTTTTTAGCAATTCAGTGAATGGAGCAGCCACGCTGCTAAAATTCGGCAGACTTTCAATAAAAAAACACTCAATCCCAGGAACTGCAATACTGCTCTTTTTGTTGATGATGTGGGAAATTCCCCAATTACTTTCATTTCCACATCCTGTGGGGCCATTTGTCCATGTCCAATAACATGTCCCAGGAAGGTGGCTTGCAAATTACTTTTAGCCAGGTTCATCACCAAGCCTGCCTTCCGAAATCAGTTGAACAAGTCCAATAAATGCTGTAGATGTTCCTTCCATGAGTGACTAAAAATCGCCAGGTCACCAATGTGAACAATGCATTTGGGTAATCCAGCAAGGACCTTATTGGTTAGTCTCTGAAATGCGGCCGGAGAATTTTTCATACCAAATGGCATGACTTTAAACTGATACAGTCCATTTGGCGTTACGAAAGCCGAAATTGCCTTGCTCTTTCTGACAAAGGTACCTGCCAGTAGCCTCTGAGCAAGTCCAAATTAGAAATGTAAGTTGCTCGTCTCACCTTTTCAATACAGTCTTCCAACCTTGGAATTGGATATGCATCAGTCCTTTTAACTGCATTGACTTTGCAATTATCCACACAAAACCATTGGGTACCATCTGGCTTTGGCACCATTACTATAGGTGAGCTCCAGTCACTGTAACTCACTTCAATTATGTCATCTTGGAGCATATGTTCAATCTCCTTCTCAGCCTGTGACAACTTTAGAGGGTTCTGTCTATCAGGATGTTGCTTAAATGGCACTGCATCTCCTATATCTTTATAATGCACAATTAGGTTCATACTTGCCAGTCTATTTCTGCATAGCCCCCATCCCCCCACCCCCATTTCATAGTAATAACTCTTTCAGGTCATTTTGATTTTTTTTCAGGAAGGTAACTCAATAATTTATCCCAGTTTTTGACAACTTCCTCATTGTCCAAATTAATTTGAGGAATGTCCAATTCAGAATTCTCTGAACTTGTTTCTTCCCTTTGTGTTGTAATCATTAACACCTTCTCCTCTTGCTTTTCTTCTCTGCCAAAATACCTTTTGAGCATATTCACATGACCCACTCCGTGAGATTTCTTTCTGACTGAAGTTCCTATCAAGTAGTTCACCTCACTCAATTTCCTTTCAATTTGATAAGATCCACTGAACCTTGCTTTTAAAGGTTCACCTATTACTGGAAGCAACAATCTCCGATTGCGAAATTGTGAAATTGTGATTTCTTGCCTGCTTCCTTGTTCATTGCATATTGCAATACTTTTAAATGCTGTCTAGCCAACAACCCAGCTCTATATAATCATTCCCAAAAATTTGACTCATAGTCTCTGAACTCTGATTTACTAATTTCTCCTTAATCAATTTTGACGGTCTTCTTATGTCATGCCCAAAAACTAATTCAATTGGATTGAATTTAATCAATTTATTTAGTGCATCTCTGATTGCAAAAAGCACAACTGGAATTCCCTTTTCCCAATTATCTGGATGATCCTGACTATAAGCCCTCAACATGGTCTTTTGTGTTTGATGCCACCTTTCTATCGCTCCCTGCGATTCTGGATGGTACACAATAGATTTGAATGTTTCATTCCTAACCTGTCCATAACTTCCTTGAATAGTTTGGATATGAAGTTTGACCTTTGATCTGACTGTATCTCTATTGGTAGTCCATATCTAGTAAAAAATTTAAGTAATTTCTCTACAATCCTTTTAGCTGTGATATTGTATAATGAGATGGCCTCTGGAAATCTGGTTGATACATCTAGTATTGTCAACAAACACTGATTCCCACTTTTTGTTTGAGGTAGGGGACTAACGCAATCAATTAAGACTCTTGTAAAAGGTTCCTGAAATCCTGGAAAAAGGTATTAAATGTGCTGGTTTTATTACTGCCTATAGTTTACCAACTACCTGACATGTATAACACATTTGGCTACATCCTTGTGTAATCGAGGCCAGTAAAAATGTCTTTGTATTTTAGCCTGTGTTTTCCTCGCTCCTAAATGACCTCCAAGTGGTAGCTCAGGTGCCAATCACAACACCTCCTTTCCGTACCCCACTGGCAAAACAATCTGATGAACTTCTGCCATTTCTCATCTGCTTGAATGTGTGATGGTCTCCGTTTCCTCATCACGACATCATTTTTCAGGTAATAACACTCAGGGATACATTCAGGTTCCAACTCTGAATATGCCTTTTGATACAACTGCTTTAGATTTTCATCTTCCTGCTGTAACTCAGAGCTGAAAATATTTGCATGATTATTTATTTGCTCCTGTTTTGTCTCAAATGTCTCATCGAACACAGTCTCTGCTAATGCCATCTCAGCTTCCTCATCTGTACCCTTTATTTTTTTCTATTTCAACTGGTGACTCTGTGACCTCGTTACTACACAATCAGTGAAGATTCCAGGATAAGACTCCTGCATTGCTTCAGTTGCCTGAGTTTTCACTGCCTCTTCAACCACAGTGGGCAGTATGCCTATCGGTAAATCAGTTATATCATTCACAAGGACAAATTGTTTTCCTGGAGTTGAGAGTTTGTCCAGTACTCCTACCACAAATTCTTCACTCTTCTCTGGGCACTCTAACCTCACTTTACATAATTGAGTGCTTTTTGTCTCACAATGTCCCATCGTGAATTCCTGTTACCAGTACTTTTTCTGGCAATAGTCTTTCAGGAGTACATATCTACTCATCCTTCAGCATCACAGACTGAGGATCCTGTTTCCCTTAATATTGTAACCTCACCACCTGCTACTCCTGGCTTATGTGAATAAACTTTATCTTTACAGGTATATTTTCTAAGCAGATCTAGCACTTCCTCCTTAACCAACCTCTGATCAGCTTGTAGACTATGATGCAGCTTTCTAGCCTCCATTGTGCTTTCTGTTACTATTCCAACAAAACTCCCAGGCTTATCCTGTTTTCCTCTGTCTTGACTTTTTCCTAGCCTACCAACACTGTGATTTCATGTGGCCTACTTTGTTGCAATGAAAACACCAAAGCTTGTTAACTTATTTGTCACCCTCAAGGATTTCTTTTTTACACAGTGATAAGTTATCCTTACGATCTTCACTAAGATCTACCTTTCCCTTTCCATGTGAGGATTTCTTTTTGCCCCAATTTTTATCCCTCATGGACTGAAATTGATTTTGGAAGCCAAACCAAGTTTTATTGACCAGCTCATAATCATCAGCCACTTCAGCTGCTAACCTTGCTGTTTTAACTCTTTCCACTTCCACATGAGTTTGCACTACTTCAGGAAGTTAAATTTTGAACTCCTCCAAAATAATTGTCTCTCTAAGAGCATCATAGGTTTGCTCTGTTTTTAAAGCTGTTATCCACATGTCAAAATTACTTTGATCCTTTCAAACTCAGTATAGCTTTGACCATGGTCCCTCCTTAAATTCCTGAAACGTTGTCCATAGGCTTCTGGTACAAGCTCATATGCACTTAAGATGGCTTTTTTCACCTCCTTATGCTCCCCAGGTATCTTCTCTGATAGTGCTTCACTCGCCCTACCTACAAGTTTGGTTTGGATCAACAAAACCCACATGATCGCTGGCCACTGCATTTGTTTAGCCACCTTTCCAAATGAATTGCAAAAGGCTTCCACATCCTTCTCATCAAATTTAAGCAATGCTTGAACATACTTAAACAGTTTCTCACTGGGCTTCTGACTACCATTGGTTTGCTCACCCCCACTCTCTTCTTCACTAAGCCTACCTTCAGCCTTCATCTCCATTCTTTTAAGCTGACTTTCCTGTCTAAGTATCATTTTCTGAAGTAAAAACTCTCTCTCCTTTTCCTTCTCTTCTGCTAAAACCCTTTGTTTGTTTCCTTTCTCTTCTCCTTTTAATCATAATTCAAACTGCTTCAGTTCTGCTGCACGGTGTCCATTCATCCATTGTTGTAGTGTCAGCTCGCTCTCGCCAATGTACCATGACTCAGGGAATCCTTGCCTGCACCGTATGAGATAGACAGTGTTGGCCGAGTCTCATGAGCACTCACCGTGTACATGGTGGGAGGTGTCCCCATATGTGATGGTGGTGTCCGTGTCAATACCCTGACACATCTTGCCGCGGATGCCATGAAGGGTTTGTACGATGTTGTCCTGAAGGCTGGGCAGTTTGCTGCAACCAATGATCTGTTTAAGATTTGGTGGTTGTTTAAAGGCACGAAGTGGAGGTGTGGGGAAGGTCTTGGTAAAGTACTCATCCTCATCGATAATGTGTTGAAGGCTGTAAAGAAAATGCATAGTCGTTCAGCTCCTGGGAAGTACTTGACAACAAAGGGTACCCTGTCTGTTACAGCCCTTGTCTGTCTCCAGAGGAGGTCATGACGGTTTCTCACTGTGGCATGTCGCAACTAGCGATTGATGAGTTGAGCATCGTACCCTGTTCTTATGAGTGCATCCTTGAGCACTCTCAAATGTCCGTCACGTTCCTCCTCATCTGAACAGATCCTGTGTACGTGCAGCGCTTGTCCATAGGGGATAGCTGTTTTAATATATTTCAGGTGAAAGCAAGAGAAGTGTAGCATTGTGAGGTTATCCATGGGTTTGCAGTACAGTGAGGTGCTGAGCTACCGATCGTTGATGGAGATGCATGTGTACAAGAGTGAGACAGGTACTAAAGAACAGTCCATGGTAAGTCTGATGGTGAGATGAAATTTGTTAATATCACTGTGTAATTGTTTCATTGACTCCTCCCATGGGTCCAGAGGAAGAAAATGTCATTAAAATATCTGGTGTATAGTGTTTGTCAGAGGTCCTGTGCAGAAAAGAAGTCTTGATGGAACCTGTGCATGAAAATGTTGACATGTTGGCCTGCAAATTTGGTCCCCATGGCCGTTCCATGTGTTTGGCTAGATTAGATTACTTACAGTGTGGAAGCAGGCCCTTCGGCCCAACAAGTCCACACCGACCCGCCGAAGCGCACCCACCCAGACCCATACCCCTACATTTACCCCTGCACCTAATACTACAGGCAATTTAGCATGGCCAATTCACCTAACCTGCACATTTTTGGACTGTGGGAGGAAACCGGAGCACCCGGAGGAAACCCACGCAGACACGGGGAGAATGTGCAAACTCCACACAGTCAGTCGCCTGAGGCGGGAATTGAACCTGGGTCTCTGGCACTGTGAGGCAGCAATGCTAACCACTGAGCCACCGTGCCAACACTGATTGGATGAAGAACTGGTTGTCAAAGGTGAAAACATTGTGGTTGAGGATGAAGCAGATGAGTTGTAACATGGTGCTTGGAGATTCACAGTTGTTGGTATTGAGTACTGAGGCTTTTTTAAGACATGAACGCCTTAGGTCGGAGGTATTATCTGTTACAGGTAAACAAAAAAGGCCCCAATAAGCCTTTCAAAACCAGGCTAGTTGGACCCTGGCCAATTACCCCGTCTCTGAAAAAAAAACTCAACAGCACAGTAACTTTGAGAAAGGACCAGAAAGATGCGGTAAATTGAAGAATAGAGACAAGAGGGAAAAATATTAATATGGGTAATGATAGACCAAAAGACAGCTGTGGGTAAAGAGAAGCTGGTAGATCTTATTTCTCATTTTTCCAGAAGGCCTTTGATAAGGTGCCACATCAAAGGTTTCTTGTGGAAAATAAAAACATATGGTTTGGGGTAACATATTGCAATGGATGGATGGTTGGCTGATTAACAGGAAGTAGAGAGTAAACTTAAATTGGTCAATTTCTGGCTGGCAAGATGTGAAGAGTGGTGTGCCACAGGGATCAGTGTTGGCTCTCAATATTTTACAATTTACATTTATGACTTTGATAAAGGGATGGAAGATGCATTTTGTTTGGTATGGGTCAGTTTGGACCAAAAGGCCTGTCTCCATGCTTTAGGACTCTATGACTATGCATTTGCTAAATCGTTTGATGACAAAAAAGGATCAGCAAGAAAGTAAATTGTGAAGAGGACATAAGGAGGCTACAAGGGATTAGAGATAGGTTACGTGAGTGGGCAAAGATCCAGCAAAAGGAGTCTTATATGAGAAGATGTGAACTTGTTCATTTTTGCAGAATAAAAATGTTTTTATCTAAATGGCGATAAATTGCAGAACTCTGAGATACAGAGGGATCTGGTCGTCCTTTTGCATGTGTTACAAAAGTCTGGTAGGGTTGTACAGCAAATAGTTTGGAAAGTGAATAACATTTTATCATTGAGAGAAGTTGAATATAAAAGAAATGAGGCTATTCTTCATTATAGGGCATTGGTGAAACCATATCAGGCATTTGTCTCCTTATTTAATAAAAAGGTACAAAGGGAACTCTCATTTTCATTATCACCTAGAATGTTCTTTCCACTTTCAAATTATTTCACTTTTGTTATTTCACCCTCATTTGAACGGCTTTTTCCTGTTTTGATATCATTTACTTCCTGATTGTTTTCCATACCAAGCACCTCTCATATCATCAGAGAGGTCCCCTGATTATTTTGCTGCCATACTACCCCCTGCAATCAAAGGTCAGTGTTTTATTTTTAAACTGTTCATGCTCAGATATTGAAGTGAACTTTGGTTGAAGTGTTTGTGTCATTTTAACCAACTCTATGTTTGTACATGTACAAACTGACAAACTGTTGTAAACTTAGGTTCTTTTTAAATTATCTGCTGTATTTTATACTACTTCACCTGCACAGGTACAATAGTTGAGGAATTATTGTTGTACCTTTACTGTTCTGTAAATTTATATAAAGATTTCCTTAAAAGTAAAAAGTCTGCTTTATTCACTGAAGCTGGACTGGTATTGTTTGCAAGTAACTCAGCTGGAAATGCATGGTGCTGCTTACATATGGCACTGGTATTTCAACTTTTATCTTAGTTTTGTTGGGCATAAATTGCCCTCCAGAACCTCACTCTGGTTTTATCATTGATTCCTGTGGAAAAAAATATGTTTCAGTTCAAGTCATTTCCCTTAAAAGTTATCGCTTTCAGGAATGCCACCCACACTTTAAGTGAGGAAACCATGGAAATGCACTGGAAGCAGTTCAGAGAAGGTTTATCCAACTAGTACCTGGAATGGGCTAGATATCTCATGGGAAAAGGTTGGACACTGTTTTGTATCTACTGGTGTTTGGAAGAATAAGAGGCAATTTAATTGAAACAAATAAGAATGTGAGTGGTCTCAACAGATTGAATTCAGATAAGATATTTCTTCTTGTCGTGAAGCTAGAAATAGGAATCACTTTTTAAATATAAAGTGTTGTCCATTTAAGATGAAGAAGAGGAGTGATTTTTAACATAGAAAGTTGTGAATCTTTGGAATTCTTTTCCTCATAAGGTGATGGAGGTACTTTTTTGAAAGTTTTTGAAGGCTGGTATAAATAGATCCTTAATAGTTGAGGAAGGAAAATGTCAGTTGAGGAAGTGTGAATTAAGCAGTTTGTCCATGATCATATTGAGTGGCAAAGCAAGCTCCTGATCCAAATTCATATTCATATACATAATGTAATGGAAAAAAAAGACAGCAGGGATATGGAACTCTGCATAACAGTTCTTTCAAAGATCCAGTACAGACACTTCTACGGTGTAAGTTTTTGTGATTGTGATTGAAAATGATTGAATTAATCAGCTACACAGAGGCACAAATGAAGCAAAATCTATTCTAATTAATGCTAGTATGTGAATTAATTTTTGAAAGCCATGGAAGGAATCCATGGATTACATGTGAAAGAATCCTTCAGAGATTTTAAAGAAGTAAACAGTCTTGACAATTCAATTAGTAAACACAATGGGCCATGATAACAGTGATGCTGAACTGGGAGAACTAAATCATAATATTTACCTGTATGTCTTGAAAACGCAATATAGGAACAACCCTGGGCCAGTATAAACTGTTAAATGGGTATAATACATTTGAAGCTTTGCAAACACGTGGGCAAATTTATGAAACTGCACCAAATGAGGTTTGATGTTTAGGCTTCTGTCAGGACTGGCATCAGAGGCAGCGAGGCATCGAATATAGTGCCAGCAGCTGAGGTGCTGGTGTGCCCACCTTCATCCCATGCATGGGCAATCTTCATGGAACAAGATGGCAGGCTAGAGTGGAGGGGAAGAGGCAGGCCTACCCATTTGTGGCAGTTACGCTTTTCAACTTGTTAAGGGCCACAAAGGGACCAGCAAAGGAGGTAAAGTGGGATTTTCCACAAGCCATTCCCATTGAGGGATGCCAGTCCACTTGTTGACTGTGAGATCCCTGATTGGGGCTGTTAACCTGAGCAATCAAGAAAGCCTTGGTTGACAATATAACCAGGAGATTTATAATCTCCTCAGTTCAGGGCACTGACGCTGAGCTGGTTGACCACAAGTAAATAAGGGGTGACTTGGTGATGGGATACTGGCATCTGTGCAGTTATTTCGACCTCCAAAATAAAAATATTCAATGACTCTATCTCCACTGCCTTCTGAAGCAGACAGTTCCAAAGTTATATGACCCTCTGGAGAGAAGAAAATTAACAGTTAGTAAGTTTGCAGATGACACCAAAATTGGAGGTGTAGTGGACAGCGAAGAGCGTTAACTCAGATTACAACAGGATCTTGACCATTTGGGCGAATGGGCTGAGAAGTGGCAGATGGAGTTTAATTATGAGGTGCTGCATTTTGGGAAAGCAAATCTTAGCAGGACTTATACACTTAATGGTAAGGTCCTAGGGAGTGTTGCTGAACAAAGAGGACTTGTAATGCAGGTTCATAGCTCCTTGAAAGTAGAGTTGCAAGTAGATAGAATAGTGAAGAAGGCGTTTGGTATGCTTTCCTTTATTGGCCAGAGTATTGAGTACAGGAGTTGGGAGGTTATGTTGCGGCTGTACAGGACATTGGTGGCCACTATTGGAATATTGCGTGCAATTCTGATCTCCTTCCTATCGGAAAGATGTTGTGAAACTATGAGCTGCCAGAGGAAGTAGTGGAGGCTGGTACAATTGCAACATTTAAGAGGCATTTAGATGGGTATATGAATAGGAAGGGTTTGGAGGGATATGAGCTGGGTGCTGGCAGGTGGGACTAGATTGGGTTGGGATATCTGGTTGGCATGGACAGGTTGGACCGAAAGGTCTGTTTCCATGCTGTACATCTCTATGACTCTAACCTCATCTCAGTCCAAAAAGACTGATCCCTAATATTAAAATTTTGCTCCCTGGTTAAGGATCCGACAACAGAGGCAATATCCATTCTATATCTGCCTTTCCAAGACCATTCAGGATCTTATAAACTTAAAACTAATCATTCCTTACTTTTCTAAAGTGAAAACAAGCTTGCCCAATCTTTGCTCATGACAAGTTGCTCTTTCCGTGCATCAATCCAGTAAACTTGTTCTAAATTGCCTCCAGTTAATAGATCCTTTTATAAATAAGAAAACTAAAACTGTACACTGTATTCAAGACGTGGTCTCATCTAAATCCTGCATAACTGAAGTAGAACATTTTTTTTCTGTTGACTGCTGCTAAGTAAGTAATAATGTCTAAAAATACCCTTTCCAAATCAACATTGAGACACCATTAATTCTTTGCTGAGAGGTATTCTGTCAGGTGAAATGAATTGCTGTTAGCTGCAAACTCATCACGTTTGTGAGGCTAAGGGCCTTTCTGAAGCATGCCGCTTTTAAAGTAACCTTTTAAAATAACAACAATGGTATCTTTTCACCAAACCATTGAATTAATATTAGCTTTATTTTTCCATTTCTACTCATACAAATAAAGTGATTAAAAGAGCACAGAGATTACTCTCATATAAAAACAAGGTACTGCAAAAGCTGAAAATGTGAAATGTGAAACAAACTGGGTAAGTTCAGCAAGTCAGAAAGCATCTGTGGAGATTCATTGATTGTTTGACACAATCAACCTCGGGATGTAATTTCCATAAATCCTTGCTCTTTGCAAATTATTTATTAGGGGCATTAGCTGGAATTAGTTTAAGAGACTCTGGATGTTTTCTGAAATTGATTACTGAGGAACAGAGGTTGTAACTAATACTAAATGCTACTATGGAGCTGAACCAGCAGGCTGTCAGCATTACCAGACGTTTCAACTACCTTAGTACCAAATTAATTATGTTGCTATCTGTTTTATAGCTATATTAGTAACTAGCTCAGGTTTTTGTTTCTAAAAAAAAATTAGCTCAATTCCATTGCATCTGCATTACCTCAGTATAGTTTATGCTTAAGGAGTGAACAAAGGCTGAGATTTTGAAGTTTATTCGTGTGATCCCCAGATCTCCCATGGATCCTCTGGGGGATGGTAACTTTGTGGCAATATTGCTAGATTACGAATCCAAAGAACCAGGTTAACACACTGGAATTATTGGATCAAATCCTATCAGGACCATTCAAATGAGAAATCTGGAATTCAAAACTAACCTCAGTATTAACACCACAAAGCTATTATCGATTATCCAAAGAACTTATCGTGTTCGCTAATATCCTTCAGGAATGGAAATCTGCCATTTTTAACAGGGCTGACTGACACATGACTTCAGATGCATACTTCTTAATGACACTCTGAAATGCAAAACCAGGTAATTGTACAAATTGCTTCACCACCCCAAGGCATTTAAGAACAGGGATTTTTGAGGCAGTGAAGGTTTGCTGTGCCTCTGGGCTAAAAGGTCCAGATTTAAGTCCAGGGTGGACTGGAGATTTGTTATAATACAGCCTAACAGGCTACATCTAATCCTGAAGAGTTGAAACATAATGTCAGACTTTCCAGGGTTGCCCACCATTGTTAAATACTGGGGAATAGTTAAAGAAGCCACATCTTCAGTGGAGATGCTGCATTGGGGAGAAGAGAGGAAGGAGCCAGGTTCTGCATTAAAGTAACCACACTAGGACAAGGTCAAATCCATGCTCAAGGATCTGTGCAGGGACAAAGACAAGATTTAGGGCAGAGGTGAGTTTTTACTGAAGAGTAATTCTCATCAAGCAGACCTGGAGGTAGTAGTCAGATAGTTCTCACCAGGCATGTGGAAGACATACTAGAAGGAGGGGAGGAAGGCAAAGGGAAAAGCTCCCTAACACTTCAGCTGGAGAAAAACCATTTTACCAAGACTGAAATATTCTATTAGTCTATTTGTCCACTGGTATCAATGAGCCATCCCCAATTATCACGGTTGTAACTTCCTTTATCTAACTAACTAATGTATTGTATCATATTTAAACTACTGCTTATTCACAAACTCAATAAATGCTGAGAAAATCATTTACAAATCATACATTAGGTAACTATGAACATGAATCCCGAAAATCAACACCATCAAAGATTCATGAACTTGGAGGTGATTTGCAATCTGGAATGCTCCTGACTTGAGCTGTCTCTATACAGCTTCCCTTTCACATCTCTTGCAGGAATCCAGATCATTGTTGTTCCTTGGAAGTTGCTGACTTCAATCAGAGTTCAGTCAGTTTATTAGATTTTGGAAACCCTACCTTTCTTTCTACAGGTACACAATCTTTTACCCAAAATTCCAAAATCCAAAAAGCTCCCAAATCCGAATTTTTTTCATGGAGTGTGGAGCATCATCTTGGCACGCGAACAGGTGACGCAACTCCACAGTGTGGCCCAATATTGGCAGGCGTCAGTTGTGTCTCAGCGCTCGTACTATTCACACGTGTTTCTGCTGTTAGGTTTTGTTTTACTTCACTGTGAAATGTCATTTATTCCGAATTCCAAAAAACAACTGGCCCCAAGGATTTCGGATAAAGGATTGTGTACCTGTATTAAAGTTCCTTTGTGACTGGAACAGCATGCAATATTCATCACGTTACAGCAGCATAATATGCCCAGTTGTTTACCAAATTGTTTGAAAAAAATGGTGTGAAATACATTTCAAAAGGTTTTTCAGGCAAAGAATGCATTTTTTATAAATGAATCCAGTGTGTGTGAGAGAGAAGTAACTTTTTTTGACTCACTCTTGGGACATGGGCATTGTTGACTGGGCCAGCATTTATAGCCTGTTCTTGGTTGCCCTTGAAGGGTGGTGGTGAGCTGCCACTTTGAAGCATTGCAATCCATGTGCTAAATGTAGAGCTACAATGCCATTAGGAAGGAAATTGTAGGATTTTGACCCATGACAGTGAAGGAACGGCAACATATTTCCAAGTCAGGACTGTGAATGACTTGGAGGGGAACTTGCAGTTAGTCGTATTCCCATATATCTGCTGCCTTCTCCTTCTCAGTGGAAGTTGTCCTGTGTTTGGAAGGTGCTTTCTAAGGATCTTTGGTGAATATTTGCAGTGCATCTTGCAGATAGTTCACACTGCTGCTGCTACTGAGCATTGGTGGTGCAGGGAGTGCATGCTTGTGGATGTGGTTGCAATCAAGCGGGCTGCTTTATCCTGGATGGTGTCAAGTTTCTTGAGTGTTGCTGGAGCTGCCCTCATCCAGGCAAGTGGGAAGTCCTGACTTGAACCTTTGTGATGGACAAGCTTTGGAGACTCAGGGGGTGAGTTACTTGTTACAGTATTCCTAGCCTCTGAAATGTTCTTTTATCCACTGTCGAGAGTAGGGTGCTGGAAAAGTACAGCAGGTCAGGCAGCATCCAAGGAACAGGAGAATCGACGTTTCATCTTTTAGCCTCTGTATTTATTGCAAGACTACTTGAGTTTCTGGTCAAGGATGTTGATAATGGGGGATTCGGTGATGGTAATATCATTGAATGTCAAATGCCAGTGGTTAGATTGTCTCTTAGATGGTCATTGTCTGGCATTTGTGTATTGCGAATGCTACTGGCCACTTGCCAGCCCAAGCCTGGTTATTGTCCAGGTTGTGTTGCATTGGAAATGGACTACTTCAGTATCTGAGGAGTCATAATAGGTGCTGAATATTGTACAACCATCAATGAATACCCCAACTTCTGACCTTAGGGAAGGCCATTGATAAAACAGTAAATGTGATTAGGCCTAGGACACAACCTTGAGCAACTCCTACAGTGATGTCCTGGAGCCGAGATGGCTGACCTCCAATAACCACAACCATCTTCTCTGTGCCAGGTATAACTCTAACCTGCACAGAGTTTGCACCTGATTCCCATTGATTCAAGTTTTGCTGGACTCATTGATGCCACACTTGGTCCAATGCTGCCTTGAGTTAGGCACTAGCTTTCAGAGTGCTGTTCCTTCATCAGGTGGTGGAGCAGCGCTCCAAAAGCTAGTGCTTCCAAATAAACCTATTGGACTATAACCTGGTGTTATGTGATTTTTAACTTTGTACACCCAGACCAACACCGGCATCTCCAAATCAATTGATGTTTGGGGCTATCACTCTCATCTGACCTCTGGAATTCAGCAATTTTGTCAATGTTTGAATCAAAGCTGTAATGAGGTCAGGAGCTGAGTGGCCATGTCAGAACCAAACTCGACATCACTGAGCAGATTATTGCTAAGCAAGTCCTGTTTGAATTGCACTGATACTAACACCTTTCATCATTCATGGTGGCTCAGTGGTTAGCACTGCTGCCTCACAGCGACAGAGACCCGGGTTCAATTCCCGCCTTGGGCAACTGTCCGTGTGGTGTTTGCACATTCTCCCCGTGTCTGCCTGGGTTTCGGGTGCTCCAGTTTCCTCCCACAGTCCAATGATGTGCAGGTTAGGTGAATTGGCCATGCTAAATTGCCCTAGTGTTAGGTGGATTAGTCAGCAGTAAATGTAGTAGTTGGGTTGCTCTTCGGAGGGTCGGTGTGGACTTGTTGGGCCAAATGGGCCTGTTTGCACACTGTAGGGGATCTAATCTAATCTTTACTGATGGTTGAGAGTTGAATGATAGAGGGGTAGTTGGCCAGATTGGATTTCTCCTGCCTTACATGTACAGGACATACCTGGGTGATTTTCCACATTGCTGAAAATGTGTTGCTGGAAAAGCGCAGCAGGTCAGGCAGCATCCAAGAGCAGGAGAATTGACGTTTCGGGCATGAGCCCTTCTTCAGGAATGAGGAAAGGCTAAAATAAAATAAAAGGCTAAAATAAAAGGTAGGGAGGAGGGACTTGGGGGAGGGGCGTTGGAAATGCGATAGGTGGAAGGACGTCAAGGTGAGGGTGACAGGCCAGAGTGGGGTGGGGGCGGAGAGGTCAGGAAGAAGATTGCAGGTTTAGAAGGCGGTGCTGAGTTCGATGGATTTG
>NC_057744.1:20048447-20051878 GCF_004010195.1 Chiloscyllium plagiosum
GTTCCGCAAGTAGGCGGCCTGTCTCCCCAATATAGAGGAGGCCACATCGGGTGCAGCGACCGACTCCCACAGCTACCTCGACTACACCTCCTCCCACCCTGCCCCCTGTAACTCCTCGATGATTTTCCACATTGTCAGGTTGATGCCAGTCTTGCAATTGTACTGGAATAGCTAGGCTATGGGTGTGGTAAGTTCTGAAGTGTCAAGTCTTCTGTACTATTGTTAGGGCCCATAGGCTTTGAATATCTAGTGCCTCCAAACATTCTCTTGATATCAAATATCGAATTAACTTTAACCCAGAATCTGAGATGTTGGGGAGCATTTGAGGAGACCAAGATGGATCATTCACTCAGTACTTCATAGAATCATAGAATCCCTACAGTGTGGAAATAGGCCATTTGGCCCAAAATGTCCACACATTCCCCTCCAAAGAGTACCTCACCCATACACATTCCCTTACCCTACATTCTGACTAATGCACCTAACCTACATGTGCCTGAACACTATGGGCAATTTAGCATGGCCAATTCATCTAATCTGTTCATTTTTTGGACAGTGTGAGGAAACTGGAGCACCCAGAGGAAACCCACAGAAATATGGGGAGAGCGTGCAAGCTCTGCACAGACAATCACCCGAGGTTGGAATTGAACCCAGGTCTCTGGTGCTGTAAGACAGTAGTGCTAACCATGGAGCCACCCCTAAAGTATTTTGCGCTGAAGTTTGTGGCAAATACTTCAGCTGTACCTTATTTTGCTGAGGCTTCAACTAAATTTTTAAATAAAGTATTTTTTATTTTGCTTCAAGATGCTTACTTAAGGGTTAACAGGAAGACACTGGTATGTTAATGGATTAGCATTACAGAGGACTGGATAATTCCAGTGATAGAGTTCCAATCCCACCATAGGATCAAGGATTTAAGTTCAGTTAATGAATTATTTTTGAATAAAAGCAACTAGTGTCATGGTGCAAAAACCATCTGGTTCAATCATATTCTTTGAGGAAGGAATGACAGTATGGTGGTTCAGTGACTAGCACTGCTGCCTCAGAGTGCCAAGAAACTGGCTTCGAGTCCAGCCTTGGGTGACTATTTGTGTGGAGTTTGCACGTCGCCCCATGTCTGCATGGGTTTGCTATGGGTTCCTCTCATAGTTCAAAGGTGTGCAGGTTAGGGTAATTGGTCATGCGAAAATTGCTTATAGTGTTCAGGGATGTTTAGGTTAGGTGCATTAGTCAGAGGAAAATGTAGGGGAATGGGTCTGGGTGGATTACTTTTTGGAGGGTTGGTGCAGAATTGTTGGGCCGAATGGCCTGTTTCCACACTGTATGGATTCTATGATGAAATTCACTGTTGTTACTTATTTTGATAACTCCAGATCCCTGTGTTTGACTCACAATTACACGCTGAAATGGTTGAGCAGGCATCTCATCTCAGATGGGCGAAAATGCTGGGCCTTCTAAGCACTGCCCAGAGATCAAATTAGCTTCAAATTGCTCTAAAGTGGAGCTGGTAGCCCTGAAATTCTATAGGGATTTCTCTTGGTCAACATCCATGATTTTGTAAAACGTTCTTGGAATACTCACCACCTCTTTCTTGAGGGCAAGCAGGAATGTGAGATCTAAAAAATATACACCACAAGAAATATTTTTTATCGGGTTGCCCTTTTTTTGAGAGTTGTATCAGCCAACTTCTGAACATGCAGTGATAACATTTCAAAGCCATCCCCATCTGAATTGATTTTGTTCGAAAGGATGAGTTGAATTTTATAACTCTCTTAAGCAAATCAGCTGTGAAGAGCAACAGATGCATTCTGTTGAGGTTAAAAAAATGCAGATACTTGGCTTGAGTACGAATTGTGAAATGCATCTACATACACACACCACACACACACACAAAACATTGAACTCAGATGTTTACCAACATCCCTTAGGAATTTCTAAACCATTACTGTCACTCATAGAAGCATAGAAAATGGGAACAGTTTAGGCCATTTAACCCATTGAGCCTGTTTCACCATCATCATATGATCATGGCCAATCATCCATTTTAATACTCTGTTTCCACTTTCACTCAATACCCTTTGATCTCTTTAGCCCCAAGAACTATATCCCTCTCCTTGTTGAAATCATTCAACATTTTACAACGACTTTCTGTGGTAGATAATTCCATTGGCTTACCACTCTTTGGGTGAAGAAATTTATCTTCATCTCAGTCCTAAATGGCTGACCCCATATCCTTAGAATGTGACACCTTGTTTCTGGACACTCTTCCCCCATTTCATCAGGAATGTCCTTCTTGTGTTTGCCCTGTCTAGTCCTTTTAGAATTTTTTTTTAAGTCTCTCTGAGTTCTGCCCTCATTCTTCTCAAGTCCAGTGACTATGACACTAAATGATCTAATCTGTTTTCGTACGTCAGTCCTGCGATCCTCGGAATCGTCTGGCAAATCTTTGTTGGAGTTCTTCCATAGATAGAACATCGTTCCTCAGATAAGAAATCTAAAACTGCACACAATACTCCAGGTCAACAAGACTCTATACAATTGCAGCAAGACATCTCTGCTTCTGTGCTCGAATCCCCTCACCACAAAGGCTAGCACATCATTTGTCTTCTTCACTGCATGCTCCTGAATGCTCACTTTCACAAACTGATGTACAAGGAAGCCCAGGTCTCATTGCTTCTCCCCCTTTTCCAATCTGTCACCATTCTGATAATAATCACCTTCCTATTTTTACAACCAAAGTGGATAACCTCATCTGCATGGCATTTGCCACTAACTCAACTTGCTTCAACTCATGCTGAAGCATCTCTGTATGCTCTTCTCAGTTCACCCTCTCACCCAGCTTTGCATCATTGCAATCCAGTAGATATGACATTGAGTTCCCTCATCTAAATCATTAATCTACATATTATGAATAGCTGGGGTCCAAACACCGATCCATTGGTCATCGGCTGCCACACAGAAAATGACCAGGTTACTCCTCCTCTCTGTTTCCTGTCTGCCAATGAATTCTCAATACACTTCAGTACACAATCTCAAAACCATGGCCTTTATGTTTGCATGCTCATCTCTCATGTGGGACCTTATCAAATTACATCCTTTGGTTCCCCTTTATCAATTGTACTAGTTATGTCCACAAAATGTTCCAGTAGATTTTTCAGGCATATGTCCCTTTTGTAAATCCATGCTGACTCTATTCAGTTCTGTTCACTGTTTTCCAAAAGCTTTGCTATTAAATCTTTATAATGGCCTCCAGCATTTTGGCAAGTACCAATGTAATCGTGGTTCTGTTCGCCGAGCTGGGAATTTGTGTTGCAGATGTTTCGTCCCCTGTCTATGTGACATCCTCAGTGCTTGGGAGCCTCCTGTGAAGCGCTTCTGTGATCTTTCCTCCGGCATTTGTAGTGGTTTGAATCTGCCGCTTCCGGTTGTCA
>NC_057744.1:20054300-20080426 GCF_004010195.1 Chiloscyllium plagiosum
TTTCTAACCCAGGTATGTGTTGTGGTGTCCTCTCTGTTGTGTGTTAGTTTGGCCATTTTTTCTTTTAGTGCCATTTTTTTGTGGTGTGTGGTCCTGTTCTGTCCTATGGTGACGGCTTGTTCTATGGTCCGGGTCCATTCCTGATTGGTGGTTTTTGAAATTAATGAATTTTGGCGCGCAATTTCTTGTCTGTATTTGTGAAGTCTGTTGTGAGCGTCTGTAATCATTACCTGGATCATCCAGAATCCGTTCTGTCTGGCTGTGTCCCTGGCTTGTGGTTTGTTGACTGGTGGTCTGTATCTGACACATGGTGGAAGGATTCGATTCTTTCGGCATTCATACAGGAACCGGAGTTGTTCGTATGTGGTGCTTAGGCGGTTGGCAGAGGATTCCCATTTCCTTGCTTGTCTTAGCATCTCTCTCCCGTAGGTGTTCAAAGTTTGTGAGAAGATTTGTAGCTCGGGTGCTCGTTGGTGTGGTTCTGTTCGCCGAGCTGGGAATTTGTGTTGCAGACGTTTCGTCCCCTGTCTAGGTGATATCCAATATACCGACCACTGCAACAGACAGCTGGAACTGACAACCGGAAGCGGCAGATTCAAACCACTATAAATGCCGGAGGAAACATCACAGAAGCGCTTCACAGGAGGCTCCCAAGCACTGAGGATGTCACCTAGACAGGGGACGAAATGTCTGCAACACAAATTCCCAGCTTGGCGAACAGAACAACAACAACGAGCACCCGAGCTACAAATCTTCTCACAAACTTTGAGTACCAATGTAACCAGTCTCTAATCTCTATTTTCTCTCCACCTCCTTTTTAACATAGTTACATTAACAACACTGCAATATTAGGAACCATTTCAGAGACTATACAATCTTGAAAGATGACCAACAGTGCATCCATTATTTCTAGGGCCACTTCCTTATGTTGACTATTGGGCCCTGGGGACCTGTCAGCATTTAATCCCCTCAATTTCCCCAACACCATTTCTCTAATAGTACAGAATTCCTTCAGCTGTTCTCTCTCATTCGAACATGTGTCCTGCAACATTTTTGGGACCTCATTTCTGAGGTCTGAACCAAAATATATATTTAATTGGCCGGCCATTTCTTTGTTTCTCGTTCTAACTTTTCCTGTTTCAGGTTATAAGCAATCTACACTTGTTGTCCTCAGTCTTTTTCTCTTCACATACTGATAGAAACTTAGAGTATGTTTGCCATTACTTATCCTTTAAGTAAAGCTTCCTAACATCATAGCAATCCTGTACCTCACACCATCATAGTTTCCTATATTTAGATTCAGGACCCTCGTTTCAGAATAAACTATGTCAGCCACTATCTTATATCTAGAGGATTGGAGTACAAGGATATACAAGCTATACCATTCCTGGTTAGGCGCCACTAGGAGTGCTTAGAGCACACCTGGGTACCAGACTTAAGGAATGATTATATTGGTCTTGAAGGAAAAACAATGTAGGTTTACAAGAATGATACCTGGACTTCATGGAGTTAAATTATGAGGAGACATTATACAAATTAGTCCAGTTTTCTCTAGAATTTTGAAGTCTAAGGGATGATCTGATCAAAGTCTTCAGGACAAGATAAATAATAGTGCTGATCAAGATAAATGATTCCCACTGGTTGGGGAGTCTGTTAACTAGGGAGCATGGTCTGAGAATTAGGGCCAGATCATTCAGCAGAGATTTAGGCAACACTACACACAATGAGTGGTTGATATTTGGAACTCTCTTCCTCAATGGATGCTGCATCAGTTGTTAATTCTATCTATATTGGATTTTAAATTTGGTTCAGCAAAGTTATTAAGAGACTTGGGTGTGCTAATGACAGATATTTGGAGTTCAGCCACAATCGCATTGAATAGTTGAACTAGCTCAAGGAGGCTGAATGGCCTACTCCTGTTCCTATGGTCCTGTATTAATAAAAAATTCTATATTATGGTCACTCTTTCCCAATGATCTGTGCCCAGCTAGATTGCCAATTATTTCATTACCTTTCACTCATTCCATTGTTATAAGCATCTTTGCAGTAGTGCTTAATGTGATGTAAGTGTTTGATGTTACATTTCGAAAATAGCAACTCCAGTTACATTCACTGCTTCTAACACTGGTTTATCACAGAATCCCTACAGTATGGAAGCATGGCATTGAACCTATCAAGTCCACACCAACCTTCTGAAGCGCATTCAACCCAGACCCACCTCCATAACCCTGCATTTCCCATGGCTAATCCACCTAGTCTACACATCTCTGGACACTATGGACAACATAGTGACCAACCCACCTAACTTGCAAATCTTTGAACTGTGGGGGAAACCAGAGCAAACCCATGCAGACACAGTGAGAATGTGCAAAATGTATTTGGAATAAGTTGCTTTAGAGTCTTTCACTCTTTATTTGTCGAAATGAGTCAATTCCCTTATGCTTAGCTCATCATTTTCATATGCCTTTGTTGTTTTTCATTTCGATTTTCTGCCTGCTATACAACTTCCTGATCTGTACAACACAGTGTCTGTTTTGTTATGATGTATTGTTCTTGTGAATTCATAGAAATAGGAGAAAACATAGATACTTCATTGACCTTGTTCTGTCTCTCAGTTAGATCTCAGCTAATATGGATTTAAACTCAATTTGCCTCTCTTGGCTCCTTCCGAACAAAAATCTATCAGTTTCTGTTTTTGGTCACCCAGTCTCAGTGGTGGAGATTTGGGGATAGGGTTTTGAATTTTCCTCTACCCATTGTGTGGAGAACTGTTTCCTGACATCATCTTTGACCAGCCTGATTTGATATTTCAGATGATTCCCTTTTGTTAAGAACTCCCCAGCAGAGGAAAGAGTGTTCTGCTAATTTTGAAACACCTTAAACATCTCAGTTAGGTCACACTTTAACATTCCACAGGGAATATAAATCTAGTCTACACAATCATCATAATTCAAACATTTTAACCCCATAATCAGTCTGCTTATTCTTTTCACAAGTTTCACAATTTCCAATAGTAAAGTATTCTTCCTGATAAATAATGTCCCAACTAAATATAATAGTCTCAATCAAAACGTTATATAACTGTTAAAACATTTCCATTCCTATATATTCCAACCTGTTTAAGCTATAGTCCAGCCTTTATTTCAAAGACCAATCTGTTCTCAGAGCTAATATGCAATAGATCCAGTATTGTTGTGGTTCTGTTCGCCAAGCTGGGAATTTGTGTTGCAGACGTTTCGTCCCCTGTCTAGGTGACATTCTCAATGCTTTGGAGCCTCCTGTGAAGCGCTTCTGTGATGTTTCCTCCGGCATTTATAGTGGTTTGTCTCTGCCGCTTCCAGTTGTCCAGCTGGAACTGACAACCGGAAGCGGCAGAGACAAACCACTACAAATGCCAATGGAAACATCACAGAAGCGCTTCACAGGAGGCTCCCAAGCACTGAGGATATCACCTAAACAGGGGACGAAATGTCTGCAACACAAATTCCCAGCTCGGCGAACAGAACCACAACAACGAGCACGCGAGCTACAAATCTTCTCAGAAACTTTGAAGATCCAGTATTATTTTGGTTAAAAACTACTATTCCTGGGTATGCTGGACCAGCTTATCTCAACTAAATGATGGTTGTAGTGCTAATGTGTTTGTGCTACTGTGTACACATGTACAAATGTGTGTGTGTGTGTCTGTGGATTGGGGCTACACTGGATTAGGTTGACTGTTGGTATCATTGTCCAGAGTCAGTGTAGATGTTTGAGAGCTCCTATTGTATAACTTTATTCAATTTTCAGCATAGACGAAGAAAATTGGATGGTGACAGAAAAGCAAAATAGGAGAAACCTGGTTGCCCTTGTCTGTTTTCTTTTGATGGATTCTGCTGACTGAAACTCAGATGGAGTTTCCAGCAAAAGATGTGAAAGAAACAAAGAAAAAGCATTAAGAAAAACTGTACAGAAAGAAAATGTGTTGCAATTTTAATAGACTTAGAATTTTTTTTAATTGTTGGTAGGAGTCACAGAAGTGGAAAATATTACTTTATTTGTGATTACAATGTTTGTTCATGTGAGTGATGTAAAGAAAGACTTTGCATGCCATATTGGCAAAAGCAGTTGTAAGTATACTAGCACAGCCATGTAAAGTGGCAAATGAACTAGGTTTCCCACAGTATTTATTAATTTATGTGTGATATTTCCATGTTTGACGTCAAACCTATGTTTGCTAACAGGCCAATATTCAACAAGAAATCTTGGCTATGTCCCAAAGCATATTTGTTTGAACACTGATAAAATGCTTGATGAGGAAAAATTGCTGTTGAATTCTGTAAATTACCTAACATAAGGTCCTTACTGCTTAAAAGAGTCGACTGCTTAAAAGAGTCGATGTAAATCAGTGATCCTCCTAGGAGCATATGCCTGTACATCTGTGGTTTTGTGCACCTGTATTTGGCAGAGACAATACTGTTCTGCACAATTCAAAATATATTTGTGCGTTGAAAGTGACAAAAAATTGAAGTACAGTGGCACAGTTGTATTTGATTGTGAAATCCTTGAGTTGAAATCAGTTGATCTTGTTCATTCTTGATATAATGTCAAAAGAAAGATGAAAAAAACTGACATTATATAGTACTCTTTATGACCTCTTTGTATCTCAAAGCCAATGGCATAGTCTTGAAGCATAGTTATGGTAATAAAGTAGGGAATCTTTACATTTTTACATGGCAAAGTCCAACAAACATTAATGAGTTATTGACAAATTAATCTTTTTTGGTGATCGTTGACAGATAAATGTTGGTCAAAATGCCCTTTGCTGAGAAGGTAGAAATAGCCTCAGTTTAACATCTCACCTGAGAGATAGGATGGCTAACAGTGCAGCACTCCCTGAACTAGTCAGTTTTGATTTTTTTGATAATCCTGTCCCTTCCAATTGAAGTTCATCATATCCTCTGATATGTCTATTGTTACTGCTTCTAAAATCTTTTTGATTACTAAAGTTAAAAAAAAATGTGCAAAAGGTATCCTGCTGACTATTTATTGGACACTTGCCCTTCACTATGTAGGGGTCCACATGCAGGCATCACTTTATTGTGGAAACTGTCAAATGGTTAACATTGACTCAAGACCAAGAAAACAGTGCTGAGTGTTGCCTCCACGGGATAGTAAAATGATCAAAGTCCAACCATCTGTGAAGTCCTTACCCATTACAGTCTTTGACTGCAAATTATACTGTTGGCAGTGATGCAGGTTTAATGGTGAGTAAGCTAGAATAATGATGTTAAGATTAGTTATGTCCATTCAACATGATGTAAAATAGTGTGAGGTTGTGGGCAAGACCATATTTTTTAGAAGCACATCATGAAGGAAATCTTTCGTATTTAAATTTCACTATAACACTAGCACTGAGTAGCACTGTTGGATCAGGTATTCTGCCAATTGCTCTGATCAAATCAGTGGAGCAGTGCCTTTTGACCCCTAGCACTGGCAAAATAGTGATGCTCTGGCGAGTGTGGACAGTGGCAGCAGTTTTGACAGCAAGGATGTTGCTGGAATGACAGTACAGAGTCCTGGAAATGTCACAAAGAATGTAGTATAATAAATAGGAAGTGGGAAAGTCTATTTAGCTCATCTAGGCTATTCTGTCATTCAGTAAGATTGTGATCAAACTTCTGCAAAAACGCCACTTTGCCAGCCTGTAGATTTCCCTACTACTTCCAACTTATCAATATCAATCATTAATATTCCACGCTGAGCATTTACAGCTTCCTGAGATGGAGAACCCCAAAAACTCCTCACCATCTGTGTGCAGAAATCTTTCTCATTGCAGTCCTAAATGGCCAACCCCTTATTCTAAGACTGTGATTCCTGGTTCTACACTCTCCATCCAGAGGAAACAGTCTGCTTTGGTTCAGTCTGCACCTGTATCAGGAATTCACAATACGGCGGATATTGTTGGATGGAACAAAGGTATCACTCTGGCAAGTGAGAGGTACTTGTTGATTAGCTATACAATGACAAAGGTACTGCCTGATATAATGCTGCTTAACATTTCTATAGCACTGTATTTACCAATGTTGGAAATTGGAGTCCTCTTTAAAACAGAATTATTTTAGTATTGCGTATTTAGTATTTCCTGTGTAGCATGAGATCTCATCTAACTGTTTTGCAGTAATAACTAGCCTCCAACAAATATCAACAAAAAAATTATCAGCTGCCACACTACCTATTATCAATGCAATGTTTGGGAAAACAGTATGCTATAGTCCAAGGCAGGATGACAACAAGCCTTAAAACAGAGATGAGCAAAGGGAAATGGTCACCCTGACATCATGAGTAGCTGTGTAATGTCATTGGCCAAAATAGCTCAGACAGGGGATTAACACAGCAGAGATTGTCAGTACCCATAATCATGTATATTAACATAGGTAAGATCAGATGAGAGAGAGAGGGACAGAGAGATGGGGTTGGTGGGGGGTGTGGTGGTGGTGGTGGGGGAGGGGGTTGCAGGGAAATAAGCCAGCACCTACTTTGGAGAAGACCAGGCGTTTTCCTACATTAGCCCAAGAGAAGAACAAAAACTGCTATGACTGAAGACTAGCACCAAAGATCCCAGACGTCAAGGACCAGCATTCCACCATTCCAAAACTGCAAGGGTCTGCCTCCACCCGACCCCTCCAGTCTACATAATGCCTTCCAGATCACTATAGTATTCTCATTTGTCACAGGTTATATATTTTCTTTCTTTGTATATTTAAATAATGCATCAAATACATGAAATGCTGTTTCTTAACAAACTGATGAACTAACTGAAAATTGCTTACAAATGGATGATTGCACATATATTGGGTAACTGTGGTCATGAACCTCCAGACTTTAACATCAGCCTCAGAGGTGAGCTTCTTGTTATGATTCCAGCTGATGCTATTGCTGGCTAAATCAGATCCTGAACTGAAATCTGGCTCAATTGCTTATATTCTTTTCATTTAACGTACCAAAATTCAGTCCAGCCCTGAAATACAAGTACACAACACTGAATATTTGGTTCTCACAATAAAACAATTTTATTACACAAAATAACTTAAGATCAAATAGAATTAGCAAGTTACTTACGTCTAACAAATCTGAAAGATTTCAAAATGCGTGATAAGAATACAGTCCAATCTATTCTGAACACTATCACTTTACAGTACTCATAATACCATGACGAATTAGTTCCCTTCTCTCTTACATGTGTTAATTTGCTTTAACTGTGTCTTCCAACTCCCAATCTTGAGAATTTTTTTTTTTTGTGATTATTTGTACATTGAGTTTAGACTTTTTCAGCTACAAATAGCGTTTCAGGGGTCAAACTAAAACCCTCACATTGAAGTAAACTATTTCATAACTGTTCCAAACTATCTCCTTTCTTCAAAAGAAACTGTGTTTTTATTATTTAGCTCCAACCAGGACTTCTGTGTACTGGAAACCAAAAGCTTTCCAAGCTATGACTTTTTCCTCTAAGTAAAAGGATAATGCCTGATTCTTCTAAACTAAAAGCTAACTAAGTTTTTAAACTGTTTGCTATGTCCAATTGTCAATGTCTCACAATGTAAACAAATTTCTACTGTCACTCCAGGGCCCCTATCTGTCTGCCTGTCTCTCACTCACTCTTTTTCCCTCTCCTTCCCTTCTTCCTTCTCCCTCTGCCTTTCCTCTTTCCTTCTCCCCCTCACTTTCACACATAGTGATTTAAAAGAAAAAAATGGCTAAAGATATACTGTCAAGTTAACCATTAAACTCATAAATACATATGCTCTTGTTCAAAATACATACTCTAAAATAAATGTTTTGAATTTTTATAAAAAACAGACTTACATTACACCATCCCTTTGATAGTACTCAAAACGTGACAATCATTTCTAGCCCTGTAGTGCATGTGGGAACAAGAAATATTAATTTAAGCATTAACTCCCAAAAAGTTGAGTCTGGTCAGGGATTAAAGTTTATGAGTAGCTAAGTAGCCAGAGATGAGCCACCAATACATTCATAAACTATATATTGATCATATAAATATTATAGTGAAGCTGTGTGCCTTCATTGTAGTAAGCATTCAAGTTTTACCTATAATTAGCCAGGGTTTCCCTGAAACCAGGAAAGATGAAAGGAAGCTTATTCCATAAGTTAATTTCTGTACCTTTACAGTACTACATGGGGCCCAAGAGGAGCTGGCATCTTTAGATTGCTTCTTCCAGACAAACTAAAGCTACATATCACCAATTCTCCGTAAGCCTCCCTCCACCATCTGATTGTCAAACACCATCTACTTCCTCTGACCATCACTGCACCCTCATTGTGTCAACATTGTACCTTCCTACCATGATTACCTGAAATGCCCTACAAAAGGCTCTTGGCCCAAGTTGAGCCTTTCAATCTCATTTAGCATCTTTCAAAGCAAGATATCCATCCTTTAGGGGCACTGTGTTGGATTTGTGAAGCAACCTGAGTATACAGTACCTGAACAAGGGTGTATTTAATCTATCACCTTACGATGTGGAGACTGCTTTGTTCCAAATATAAAATGATACTGTCAAAGAATTCCTCTTTCTCCATCTCTTGGGTTTGTTTTCTCACTGCTGATATGTTGCATTTCCTTAACTTCACTGTTCCAAATATATTTACATCTCAAAGTTTGTGAGAGGATTTGTAGCTCGGGTGCTTGTTGCTGTGGTTCTGTTTGCCGAGCTGGAAGTTTTTGTTGCAAACGTTTCGTCCCCTGTCTAGGTGACATCCTCAGTGTGTTGGGAGCCTCCTGTGAAGCGCTTCTGTGGTGTTTCCTCCGGCATTTATAGTGGCCTTCCCTGCCGCTTCCGGTTGTCAGTTTCAGCTGTCCGCTGTAGTGGCCGGTATATTGGGTCCAGGTCTATGTGTTTGTTGATGGAGTTTGTGGATGAGTGCCATGTTTCTAGGAATTCCCTGGCTGTTCTTTGTTTCGCTTGCCCTTCAACTAGCCACGAAATGACACGACCAGCTATCCCTAGTAGCCACACACGCAGACGACAAGCAACATGAATTTGACTGGGACAACACTACCATTGTAGGGCAAGCGAAACAAAGAACAGCCAGGGAATTCCTAGAAGCTTGGCACTCATCCACAAACTCCATCAACAAACACATAGACCTGGACCCAATATACCGGCCACTACAGCGGACAGCTGAAACTGACAACCGGAAGCGGCAGGGACAGGCCACTATAAATGCCGGAGGAAACACCACAGAAGCGCTTCACAGGAGGCTCCCAAGCATTGAGGATGTCACCTAGACAGGGGACGAAACGTTTGCAACAAAAACTTCCAGCTCGGCGAACAGAACCACAGCATATTTACATCTCTTTTCTACACCTTATTTACTCTCCCAATGTTATTATATTTTTGCTCTTATCCTTTGTTACTTTTGAATTTTAAAGTTTTTATCTTCAGTTCAACAACTGAGAATTCTGAAATGGGAATTGCAGTAGCAGTTGAGTTTCAGCTGGTACCAGCCTGAGTGCCAGGCAGTGAGTCAAAACAGCAGAAAACTTGACATTTGTGCCAACACTGAGATTAGAAGTTGCAGAGTAACCGTATCTGGAATATTGTACAAATGTGTGCTGAGACGCAGGTGTTTGCTGAACTGGGGGCTAAAGTCAGTCATATCGGAGGTAGATGTTTTGACATTTTTATGTTCAGCTTCGTCAGCAGGTAGCGTCACTGGCCAGTGCTTTAGCCTGGGGACTGCTGACAAGTCAATAGCACTCTGCTGCATGAGGCTTCAGAGCAGAGGTATTGCCAGTGATACAATATCTTCTGCTGCTGCATTATTCCATCATTATCAAATACAGGTGCATAGCTAACGTTGTAGGTGCAGCAGCTGCAGAGCTCTGTTGAACATAATCTGATGGCCACAATTGGAAGGAGTTTGAATTGAATTCCCAGAGGATTGTATTGCAGGATTTGTTTTGCTGCCTGAAAACTAACAACCCTTGAAACTCTCACAGAATTGTATTATGTACAGATCCCAGTAGACTGCTGGCTCTCCACCACATTAAACAGTTCAGTCACTATCAATAACAGCCTTGGGCTATACTGTGGTGAGCTGTCATTATTAATGATCATCCTCCTGCCCTAGACAGGGAATGCCAAAGGTCCTTTGAGCTATCGGGATGGCCTCAGCAAACAAAATTTAAGTTAAACAGCTGTGTTGGAACAGTGGCATCTCCAGCCTTAACATAAGCATTTTTTTTAGTGGAAGAACGTTTCCTAATTGATCTTAAATTTTGGAGTTTTAACTCTCGCCTCTTGGGTTTGGGCTCTTAACGCTTCTTCGACAAGTGACTCCTCATCCCTGTTTGCTGGGAATTCTCTGCATTTAATCAGAAAGTTCTTGAAGCAGTCAGCAGACATGGAGAGGCAAACAAAGTTAACAGGCTGGATTTTTATCTTTGAGGTGGGCAGCAAAAGTGAGGACAGTTCTAGGTGGGTGGCCATATTCAGTGTTGAGGTTGAGGTGTTCATGTGCGGACTGCAGTCAAGCCAGACCACCTTAAAAAGAGTTTTAGGGAGCCACAGGCATTGTTGAGTGTGAAGGTAAGTTGTCTAACACAGCACCTTGTTGCTCTGGAACTTCATTGAGTTGTAATAAGAACAGTAAGGCCCTAGAGCCCACATGCCTCTTATTCCTTACCTTACACTTTTCCCCTGCCTCATCTATGCTACCTCATGGCCCTCCTACTCTCCAGCCAAACTGTGCTTCCACCCGCCCTAACTTTTGGAAATCTGGGCTCTAAGCCAAGCTTCATTGTGCATCAGAATGTTGAAACAGCTGAATGCCAAAGAAAACATCTCTTCATGCACAGCTCTGGCTATCTGGTTTCTGCAGTGTTTATTTACCAAAGATAAAGGGGTTGCAGTGCTTGCAGTTTTCATTATTGATATTTTAAAGGGTCTGTATGATTGACAATTTTACTGGCCTGCAGTGAATGGAATTATTTTTGAAAGGAAGTGTAAAGTTATGAATGAAAGCTTTATTTTTTAGCACAATCTATTGTCACATTAAGGTTAATTATTTCCAAATAGTGGGTGAACAGGCATTCAAGTACCAGAGTTTCACCTAAGCACACATAAGGAATCATGGGGGAGTGAGTGTTTGGGAGAATAGTTTGGTGTCAGAGGTTGAGGGCGGCACACTATGATTCATGTTATCTCTGAGGAGACCTGAACCATATGCCCCTTAAAGGTTGTCCCAACTCCATGAAGATGGCAGAGGATTAAAATGTGCCTATCACTATAATGAAGGTCGAGAATGCAGTGCATGGACCTTCAACCCAAACCAACTTGCATGCTGAAGTGGCACTGGAAAAGATTGTAAACCCAGGGAATGGAATTAGAAATCCTGGAACTAGGTCATGGCTGCCATTTTCACACCTCCATGGAACCTCCCCAGGTCCATTAAATCTCAGCCCAATGTTTCAAACTGAGCACAAGTTTGCTTCAGAGTATAAGTGATATTTAAGTTATTTACAGTGATCAGAGGAAATAAGTAGAAAACTCTCACGAACAATATTGCTGTTTTTCAGTTGCATCAGTTGCCCTCACATGTTCTTCCTCAACATTGGCAATGCTAGAATAAACAAATCACTGCAGCATGGTTTAGCCAAACTGATTTATTAAGCAGTAAATATATAGGTAAACAGAAATAATAACACTCTGCAGATTTCAAATTGTTGCAGACTTAAATAAATGCCACAGATGCCAAGGGAAAATACCAAACAGATGCTTCTGCTGTACAAACTTGGACTAAAAACAAGATGCATGAATATTAACTATCATCTGGTGGTTTAATGTTGATTACCACAGGCCATTCTCCCTAATGGTTTCACACAAGACAGAAATGGCTGTAGCAAAAGATATTTCACTGTTAAGTAAAAAGCGATATGGCCACATAACATACGTACAGACCCACAGACAAGACATTCAGGATTAAAATGGGCAGTTTATTGATGCAAAAATAGTAATCTTTATTTATATGGACAAACACCAGTTTCAGAGTTGCTGGTTATGGTGCTCGATTTGTTTTGAAAATAAACCTCTGTGTTTCACTTTCATATGGTGTGACTGAAGTACAGATGGAAATATATATTTCAATTTTCTCCAGTATTATGTACACATATATAACACAGTCAGGGAACTACGCTAGGGATAAATCCTTTGCATTATCCTTTCGGCTGGAATACACTGTTGAGGTCCAATGTGGTTACATTATTCAGTGCTTGCCCTAGTAGTACCGGGTGTAGAATGACCACTGTCATGCCCTCTACTGCCATGTGATTCCTTGCTTGATGCCTTGATCAGACATTTGGCAGCTATTTTGGGTGGACGTGGTGGCATAGTAGTAATGCTCTTTGGACTCTGGATGTTTAGACTAATGACTCCAGAACTGTGCAGCTGGTGGAATTTAAATTCAATTAATAACATCTGGATTTGAAAATTGGTCTCAAAAATGATGACCATGATACAATTTTTGAATGTCATAAAAAGCAATACTTAAAGAAAATCAACCTGCCATCCTTATCTGGTCTGGCCTATGTGTGACTCCAGACCCACAGTGATGTGATTGACATTTAATCATAGACACACAGACAATCAAAGCTGGGACATCGCTGATCTGTATGGCTCAGTTCCATCCCAGAGAGTACAATTATCAAAATATGCCGGGGATATATTTTAAAACTTCAATGTAGTCTCCTGATCAACTAATTAAATTGCTGATACCTTGATTTACAATGAGTTTTCGGAATGCGATGGAAGTGAATCAGCAAATTGTAATGATAGTATACATTCAATTCTGACGAAAAATTGATTTTCTTAAGTTAAACATAATCCTTTGGCTTTTCCAGATTGCAGAAAGAAAACCAGCCTGACAAAGAGCTAAGCTAAGTGTTAAAAATACTCTTCTTTCCAGAGTTCATGACCTTAATTGGGCAGAAAATTACACTTTACACAAAAGAACGTGATATTAATAACAAAGCATATTATATATTCAGCTACATTCAATTGCACTGAATTACACAACCATATGTACAGTTATATATCAGTTAACAGATAGCAGAGAAACAACCATGAAATGAATGCAACTGGTGTGGACTTGTTGGGCTGAAGGGACTGTATTCACACTGTCGGGATCCTATGATTCTATCAGTTCAAGGACAGATGAGTTCAAGGACAACTTTAAAATGTAAGGTTCCTCAGCCCTTTAAGGTTTGAAAAGTTGAGCCCTGATAGAAGGCATATAATGGTAGCAATGATTATATATGATGGAAGTGAATACAAGAGCAGTTAGCCATCAGATATGACAAGGAGAACTGTTGAATTGTCTCTATTGAGTGAGGTCAGGAAGGATTAGTCATTTTGGAGAATGAGGTGGGTGTGAGCCCTTGAATAGACAGAATGCATGCAGAGGTGAGATTTGTAGTTTTTGAGCCTTGCTGAGAGGTGTGTGCAGTGGCAGAGTTGGAGTGAGCGTGATGAAGCAGAGAGAAAGTGGTGGCACTTATCCAAGTGAAGCATAGAAGATCATTGAACTTCCTGCAACCCCTTCTGATTCAACACTGACCCATTCTGCGGTTGCTGTCAATGCTGCCTAGGTCTGTGGTGTAGACAGGCAGGAGGCTGGAAAAACACAGCATTGACAGGAAGTGGAGAAGTCGATGTTTCGGGTGTAACCCTTCTTCAGGACTGGGGATGGGTGTAGGGGGTGCTGTAGATAAAGGGGGTGGCGGGGGCAGGGTGATGAAGTGGTGATAGGTGAAGACTGGTAGAGGGTACGACCTGGTTGGTCAATGGGAGGAATGAATCTGAAATATAGGGCTGGAATATGCCAAGGTTCCAGAAATGGGCGGGGGGAGGGCAAGAGGTGACTCACAAATTGTAAGCAAAAGATGTTGTGAAGGGTATTTGATGTCATCCTAACAACACAGATATTCTGAGGGGCCTAATCCTCTGATTGGCGTCTGGCATTTTCCCAGTGTCAGGAGGGTCTGCTACCAGTTGGAAAACTGTATATTCGTGAGTTCCAAGCAGACAACACTCCGATATGATTCCTCAATGATCCGAGGAAAGACCCTACAGTGACAATAGATGCTGCTCAGCTATAGCACTGTTGGCATAGGATATGGCCTACAATTGCTTCCCTGTTGCTACCCCTACCAAAATAAATAAAAATGCTTGTTACCATGGAGACATCATTGTTTTCCTCAGTACTGGGCATATCTTCCACTGTCTGACGAGTCTGAGAGGTAGCCTGTAACCTCTGTTGGACAGTGGTCCAGGAGATGGCCTCTTAATTGGCCACCGCCACTAAAATACTGCCCTGCATCCTACTGTTCAGCCATAGGATCGCAGGTCTGTATTTCAGTCCTAGCAGCAGCAATACTAAGCTTATTCAGAACTTCCAGTTATTCTTACTTCTTACAATATTTTATTTCCACTGGGGTGTAGCTGGTGCATGTTTAATTCTCTTGGAAGTTAATTATCTTAAAATATTAATTACCTAAATAAGTAACAAAAACCTCCCATGTGTTTTTTCATTGGAATCTTTTCAATATGCAATATCTCAAATAACAAGTAGCTCTACTGTTGTGTTTTGATTAGTCTGTGGTGATAGTGCAGCAACTGTACATGCATATTTGTCTTTAATTGATGGTCTGTACCTGTATATTTCAAATCAAGCTCACATTCTTTAGCACAAAAAATCCAGATGGCTATAAAGGCGTCCAGCTGAATTTTTTGTGGTAACAATTCTTTGATGTGTGTGCATAGTTTTCAACAGATACAAAGCAAGGGTCATTCATCTGTTTCCATATGAGTTGAAAACTATTTACAAAATCTGTTTTAATGTTCTCTATCTATCCATTGTATCACAAATTAAGGAAGTAAATGCAAAATGCATACTTGTTCCGAGACAAGTGACTTAGCCCTAAATGATCTAAGCAATAATGCTGATGTGTCTCATTTGGAAAACAGTTTGCTAATGGTCTTATGTCAGATGGAGAGTTTGATACATGGCACTTCAGATATTTATTTTTTTTGCTGCCATGTTTATGCATTCAAGTCCAGGTTGAGATACTATTTTGTGAGATTCCTAGATTGGCCAATGAGCGAGTGTTAAATCAGGATCAGTAAAGGACCAAACTCTGTGAAGAGGAAACTCTGAGTAGAATTTGCTGCATTCTTCCATGGTGAGTTTGAGGATCGGGTGGTGTCAGTTAATTACTTGGGAGGAAATTAGATGAGAATCCTACCATCTTACCACTTCTACCCCAATTAAATCTGTGGCCCATTGCCAATTGTGATCCTTAAATAGTGCCCTCCATGCATTCAGTGATTGATTGAAGGATCCAGTATCCTGAAGGTGTACCAACTGTGAGTTATCTCTGCCTTTGCTCCTGCCCCTACTTTATGATCCTTATCCCACGACTCCCACCATCAAGAAACTGTAACGAAGAATCCAGTGACACTACAGTGTTATACCAGAAGCAGCCACTGCCTTCCAGTGACATTACTGTTCAATTGGCTGGCAGCTCTCAAAAAGCAAGACTTTTATGCTAGAGTCTTTAGTTCTGTGGAAGGCTGATTGTTTCCAGTCAAGTACCTAAGTTGCACTTCAATGGCCTTCCTTAAAGTCATGATCATGGGCTGTCACTAGCTAGCCAATTTATAGGCGAGGTCCTTTCACCTCCATTAAATACCACTTTCTATGTCTTTTGCCAGAATTTAATCAGTCTGCATCAGATTTCTCAAATATTATTTAGTGACAAATGAAGATCTATTACTAAATTTGAGAGTTTTTCAATAAGTTTCTTAGCAAGAGAGAATTTAAAATGACTTCTTCTGTTTGCAGAGCAAGTGTCTGTTTTTAATAGGAGTTGAGATATCATGACAAAGGTGAAAATTGAACTAATGAGAACATGTGTGATCTTTGATGAGCACAATTGTTCTAAATATACATTTTCTTTCACAGTGAATTGCTGAATTGACTCAGCTATAATGCTCCCATTTCTGAGATAAAAGTGCTATGACTTAAAGTCCTACCTCAAGGCTTGAGCAGGAAATCTAGCATGCACTTCAGTGTAATATTGAGTGCTGTATTATCTGCAGTGCAGTTTTTCAAATGAGGTACTAAAGTATAGCTCCATCTGATCTCACAGATGGATAGAGAAGAACAGACAGGCTTTTATGGTTATCTCTCGATCAGTTCTGCTAAGACAGCTGATCATTTTTTTCACAAATCAACTGTTATGTTTGTCTAAACTTTAAAAACAGTTTGCTGGCAGTAAAGCAATTTGTTATACCTGTGAACATGGAAGAGAGGATAATATCGTGAAGATACTCTGGCCTACAGAGGTGTACTTAATATTTTTTTTGAAGAGGGGTTTTGAGATAGAAGTTTCAAGTTGTCTCTTCCAAGCCAATAAATAGCTTGTGAGGCAGTGGCATTTTTTAAAGTTAGAACAATAGAAGCAACATGAATGGGTAGAGTCAGGCTCACACTGAGCCAGAATATTAATTAAGCTTTCAGTAGTTGGAGATTTGAAGTTGGCTGTGCAAGCTGCTTTATCTCTATCTGCCAAAGCAAAACAAAACTGGAATTCTCTCTCTCTCTCTCTGTCTGGATTTTTTCTTGATATTCTTTTCTCCTGGACTAGAGAAACACTGCATGTGAGATAATCTATTTTACTGAATTTACCTTTGCCAAGGGTGTATTTGTGGGATGATACTATATTGAAACAGTTGCTGTTAGGTAGTTAAATAATCTATTATTCAGTTAAGTTATCCAGTAGAGTTAAAGTTATACTAATTCCTCTTTCTTTTATTTGTACTTTAACTGTAGAGTAGGAATAAAGTGTGCTTTGTTTAAAGCCGACAAGTAACCAATTGAATTACATCAGGAACACATCACCTTGCACTTGCCTTTAAATAAGATAAAAGTTAGGATCCATGATATATTTGAAAGGAGTTTGACCTGGCCCATAACAGTATTAATTATTTTTCTTTCTTTTGTGTTGAATCTTTCATTATCCACAATTCTTATTCAGGTTCCACAGTATCTTCACGATATTGTTGTTGTCTCTCCCATAACAAACTGCTTTACAGCCAGCAAGCTCTTCTTAAAGTTGAGACAAACATAACAGTTGATTTGTGAAAAAACTGATCAGCTGTCTTATCAGAACTGATCGAGGGATAACCATAAAAGCCTGCCTGTTCTTCTCTATCATCTGTGAGATCGAATGGAGCAATACTTTTAACTCTTATGCAGAAGAAACCAAATTTGCAGGTGTAGTGGACAGCGAAGAAGGTTGCAACAGGATCTTGATCAGGTGGAGCAATGGGGCAGATAGAGTTTAATTTAGATAAATGTGAGGTGCCATATTTTGGAAAAGCAAATCAGAGTAGAACTTATACATTTAATGGGAAGATCCTGGAGAGTGTTGCTGGAAAAGAAATCTTTGAGTGCAGGTTTATAGTTCCTTGGAAGTCGAGTCACAGGTAGATAGGATAATGAAGAAGGCAATTGGTATGCTTTCCTTTATTGGTCAGAGCACTGAGTATCGGATTGGAAGGTCATGTTGTGGCTATGCAGGACATTGGTTAAGCCACTTTTGGAATATTGTTTGCAGTTCTGGTCTCCCACCTATCAGAAGGATGTTATGAAACTTGAAAAGGTTCAGAAAAGGTTTACAAGGAGGTTGCCAGGGCTGAAGGTTGACCTTATAGAGGTTTATAAAATCATGAGGGGCATGGATAGGGTAAGTAGACAAGGTATTTTCCCTGGGATGGGGGAGCCCAGAAATAGAAGGAATAGGTTTAGGGTGAGGGGGAAAAGTTTAAAAGGGACCTAAAGGGCAACATTTCCATGCAGAGGGTGATGCATGTATGGAATAAGCTGCCAGATGAAGTGGTGGAGGCTGTTACAGTTATAGCATTTAAAAGGCATCTGGATGGATATATGAATAGGACGGGTTTAGAGTGATATGGGCCTAGCAAATGGGATTAGATTAGGCTAGGATATCTGGTTGAGTTGGACAGAGTGATCTGTTTTTGTGCTGTACATCTCTATGACTATTATTTTAGATGCTACTTGTTTTTCCCCTTTTTTTGTTCATTTATAGGACTTGGGCATCACTGGCCAGGTTAGTATTTATTGCCCAACTCTAATTGCCCAGAGGCCAACTAAGAGTCAACCACATTACTGAGAGTCTGGAATCATATAGAATGTAGAACATGCCTTTCGGTCCTCAATATTGTGCCAGCCTTTTATCTATCCAAAATCAGACTAACCTATATATCCTTCATTGTACAGAGGAACCTCGATAATCCGAAGGACACGGGTGAGGAGTATTTCATTTGGTTAATTGAATTCCGGATAATTTAATGCCGGATAACATAGTTTAGCTGAGCATCGAGACCTTGGGATCTTGTCGGATTATCAGATTTTCAGATAATCGAATGCCAGATAATTGAGTTTCCTCTGTACTAACTTTCTTGTGCCTGTCCAAAGAGTTGCTTAAATGTCCCTAATGTGTCTGACTCTACTACCACTGCAGGCAGTGCATTCCACACATGCACCACTCTCGGTGTAAAGAGCCTATTTCTGACATCTCCCCTGGGCCGTGCTCTGTTAACCTTAAAATTATGTCCCCTCATGATAGACATTTCCGCCCTGGGAAAAAGTCTCTGGCTGTCCATTCTATCTTTGCCTGTCATAATCTTGTACACCTTTTATCAAGTCACCTCTCATTCTTCTTCGCTCCAATGAGTAAAGCCCGAGCTCTCTCAACTTTTCTTCATAAGACATGCCCTCCAGTCCAGGTAGCATCCTGGTAAATCTCCTGTGCATCATCTCTAAAGATTCCATATCTTTCCTATAATGAGGTGACCAGAACATATCACACTATTCCAAGTGTTGCCTAACCAGGGCTCTACAGAGCTGCAGCATAACCATGCAGCCCTTAAACTCAATCCCCCTGCTAATGAAAGCCTTCTTAACAACCTTATCAACCTGGGTGGCAACTTTCAGGGATCTATGGACATGGACCCCAAGATCCCTGTTACTCCACACTGCAAAGAATCCTGCCTTTAACCTTGTATTCTGCATTCAAAATTTGACCTTCCAAAGTGAATGACTTCACACTTTTCCAGGTTGAACTCCATTTGCCACTTATCAGCCCAGTTCTGCATCCTGTCAATGTCCCACTATAACCTACACCAGCCCACCACACTTATCCACAACTCCACCAACCTTGGTGTCATTGCTAACTTACTAACCCATCCTTCCCACTTCCTCATCCAAGTCATTATAAAAATCACAAAGAGCAGAGCTCCCAGAACCAATCCCTGCGGAACATCACTGGTTACTGAGCTCCAGGCTGAATACGTTCGATCTACCACCACCCTCTATCTTCTATCGGTCAGCCAATTCTGTATTCAAACAGACAGGTTTCTCTGTATCCCATGCCTCCTTGCTTTCTGAATGAGTCTACCATGTGGAACCTTATCAATCTCCTTGCTAAAATCCAAGTACAGTACATCACATCCACTGTTCTACCTTCATCAATGTGTTTTGTCACATTTCTCAAAGAATTTAGTAAGGTTTGTGAGGCATGCCCTGCCCCTCAGAAAGCCATGATGACTACCTCTGATCAAACTGTGGTTTTCCAACTGTAAAGTCCAAAGGACATCACTCAGACACACACACCTACCCAATCCTGTAACTCTGCATTCCCCATGGCAAATTCAACTAACCAACGGGCAATTTAGGTGGTAAAAACAATGACTGCAGATGCTGGAAACCAGATTCTAGATCAGTGGTGCTGGAAGAGCACAGCAATTCAGGCAGCATCCGAGGACAGGCAAAATCGACGTTTCGGGCAAAAGCCCTTCATCAGGAATAAAGGCAGAGAGCCTGAAGCGTGGAGAGATAAGCTAGAGGAGGGTGGGGGTGGGGAGAGAGTGGATACCGAGTTTGTTTCAGGACATGGTTGAAGAGCTTCAGGGCTGAGGAAATGACCTGGGAGTTGCAGTGAGAGAGAGACTCCCTGAGATTCTTGTAGAGAGAGGAGGAAAACTTCTTCAAGGCAGGCATCCTTGCAAGAGGATTCGCAGTAGGGTTAAAATCAACGAGGTAAAAACAATACCTCGTTGATTTTAACCCTACTGCGAATCCTCTTGCAAGGATGCCTGCCTTGAAGAAGTTTTCCTCCTCTCTCTACAAGAATCTCAGGGAGTCTCTCTCTCACTGCAACTCCCAGGTCATTTCCTCAGCCCTGAAGCTCTTCAACCATGTCCTGAAACAAACTCGGTATCCACTCTCTCCCCACCCCCACCCTCCTCTAGCTTATCTCTCCACGCTTCAGGCTCTCTGCCTTTATTCCTGATGAAGGGCTTTTGCCCGAAACGTCGATTTTGCCTGTCCTCGGATGCTGCCTGAATTGCTGTGCTCTACGGGCAATTTAGCATGGCCAAGTCACCTAACCTGCACATCTTTGGACCGTGGGAGGAAACCAAAGCACCTGGAGGAAACCCACGCAGACACAGGGAGAGTGTGCAAACTTCACACAGACAGTAGCCTGTGGGTGACATCAAAGCTGGGTCCTGGCACTGTGGGACAGCAGTGCTGACCACTGAGCCACTGTGTTGCCCCCTGGGATTCTGGATTACTGGATACTCTGCCACTGCCTCCTTATATATATTATATATAACTATCCGTAATCATATTTATTCAAACAGTGTAAACCTTTCAAAGATCAAATACCAATTACAGGTCATTATGCTATATTGCGAATGTGCTGCAATGCGATTGACAAATTGGGGATGCTGTTTCTAAAGCACAAACTTGTGAAACAAGTGCTGGCTGTAATGCAATTACATTAGAAACAACCCTTAAAGTGTTGGCAAAGTGCGATTTTTCTATAATGTGGGGTTGCACAAGAACACAGCCATCGCATTATGGAAGAACTGACTGTATACCAAATTGAAAAACGGCTAAAACTTATAAAATGATCAGAGACATTTCTATATAATCAGCATTAACCCATTTATCTTTAACTGGTTCATGCTACTCACAAGATACAGACTCTAATGTTCTATGTTACCACTGATATTCTTACTATAAATCCTATTGTACTTCATTCCAGTTGTAAGAATTGTTCAAATCTGTTTCCAACTGTATTCCCAATCATTTACAATACCAGTCTATTTGCCATTACTACAAGCATCAAATAGAAATGCATCAGTTGCCAAAGACACTGATGAAATGGTAATGTCACTTTTGTTTGGGAGATGGGCGTTGCTGGCTGGCCAGCATTTATTGCTTCTCCCTAGTTGCCCTTGGAGAAGGTGGTAATGAACCACCTCCTTGAACTGCTGCAGCTCAATTGTCTCTTCTGGTGCCTCAGTTGATGCTGCTTGATCCATCTGGTTTCATTTCTTTATTGAGATCCGTAGAGATTGATGTAACTGAGTAGCTTGCTAGACCATTTCAGGGGACATTTGAGAGTCATCCCTATTGTTTAGTAATGCAACTCAGTCCTTACGATCTTGAGAAGTTAACTGATTTCAGACAAATTCAGGTCCACAAGCAGCGTCATTCAGCTAGTCACATTGTTAATAACCATGAGGGGTAAAGAGAAAATGGAGAGCCAGACTATTTTATTTAAATGGTCTTATCTTGCATCACAAAGAGTGAATAAATTGTGAAGCAGAGTTCTCACTCTATTTACTTCAAACTTGTTTTGCTCTTTCTCAGTTTCTCTACCTCTCACATAGGAAGGTAGGTGGCTCTCTGCAGCCATAAGTGTGAATCAAGAAGTCTGTGTTGCCTGCCCCGTTCCAGGGTTAAGCACATTTCCTTGGGGCTGGGGAGGGAGGAACTTTGCATTCGGGCTGTCGGGGATTTTCTCTCCATTCTTTTTCTCTCCACTTCATGTTTTTCCCAGTGATCACATTCCATTTCTTACAACCTCTCTTATATTACTTGTCATTCACTATAATGTTGTCTCGTACATTCACTCCTCAGATTTGTTCTTTCCTGTCTCTCTCGCTGTCATTCCTTTCCTTCATTCCGAACTCATCCCTTTTGATTTTTTCCAAACAGTCCAAATTTTGTCATTCTCTTTTCACTGTTTGTGGCTTTTTCTCAATTTCCTCCCACCATTCTTTCTTGCTTTTATATTTCCCATTTGCTCTTTACTGATCTGAACTCGAAGATTTTTTGTCAAGTGAACTTTGTCTAAACTTCATATACTGGCAATGATGCCAAGTACAATAATTAGGAAGCATAGTTTTGCGTTGATCCTTAATGAGCACTTGGTGGTCCAGTAATCGTAATATCCAGAGCAAGATTGCAGCAGTGTACCAGCACCCTGAAGCAATCGCAATGCAGCTAACGCAACACAAATTGCGTGGGACATTGAAATTTCCTTACCACAAATGCCCAGTGTCTGGAACGATCCAAACGAAGTCCCCTACACTGAGTTACAATCTGAGATTTCAGAGCATTCTGACTCATTTAACCTTAATAGTTACCCAGGAAATGTTAGAAGATTAAAAAGTTACTCCAGATCTTGGGTAACTATTAAACTGACCCCCAATTCACCTCTTATCCCTGACACCTACTAACCACTGCCCCCCACCCCCCTGCCATTTGGACCCCTTACCTGTTGAGCTGGTACCTTCTCCATTCAACAACCTGACCCTGCCAAACCCACAAACCTGACAGCCCTTAACCCAAAGAAGACCCCTTCATACTCCCCTGATGCAAAACACATGGCCAACTGGACATTTTTTTCTTCCCCCCAAACCTGACCCCGCAACCTACCCAAGACGCTCACCTGCCAACTGAATATCTGCCACCCTACACTATCACTCACCTGACAGTCTAGCCCACAATTGCCTTAAAGACTGATCTTCTCTCAGTAGCTGTCCAGGTGGCTGCAGGACATTTACATTGCAGAAGATGGTACTCTTACTGTGGCAACAGGGCCTAGTTTTCATGCTGACCTACTCTGCTGCTGGTTACAATGTTTCCTGGATTGGTCTCAAAACAGGAACTCGCTGGCTTTGAAATTCAAGGGCAGAATTCTTCAAAATGTATCTTTCTTTGGAATCACCAGCATTGAAACAGGTTTTAGTAAGGATCATTCTTCCTTCCTCTCTAAAAGCGATACTCTGCAGGTTTTATTTCCCATTTTTACTGAATTAAGCATTACTTTATTTCACATGTTTTGCAAGCTGCAATCCATTGTCAGCAGCATTTAAGCTTTAAAAAGCTTTCAGGCATGATTGTACAGAAAACAGAATTGAAAGTACATTGTATATTTTTTTAACAAAAGGAGCACCACAAGATTGTGCTAACTTAATTACTCTTTGGATCAAGAATGGAAGTTTCTTAAATAAATGCTGCAAGCATTGAGCAACTTTGTAAGACTTTATAAAAGATAGTTCCAGGTCAATAACAAAGCAATGTTCAACTGTGAATTCCCTCCTTCCTCAATTTAAACTCCTGTACCAATTTCCTCACATTCTACCCCCAATCTCATTATGTGCAATGATTGAATTTGACTTCTCCATTAAAATCACAAAGTAAATAAAAACCTTTATTGTTATTTTTAAATGGAAAGATTATTCCCTATGTTGGTATAAAAATAATTTGAAAAATGTCTTCACGCACGAAAACACTTTTGAAGGAGGAGACAATGAGCATAGCAATTTACAATGAAAGATGCTGAGAAATAGAAGCCTCTCCAAAGCTCAGTTAATTGGACAAGATTTTAAATGGCGGTGAGAAGTGTGGTATTTGCGATTACTAGCTAGATGTGATAACCAACCTGAATCATCAAAGATATCAAATGATGTTAGAGTACATCGAACTGGACTTGTGGTGCTGGAAAAGCGCAGGTGGTCAGGCAACATCCGAGGACCAGGAGATTCAACGTTTCGGGCATAAGCCCTTTATCATGAATGAGGCTTGTGGGCCAAGGGGACTGAGATATAAATGGGAGGGGATGGGACTGGTGGAAGGTACCCCCACCTTTATCGATTTCCCAGCTACCTTCCATTTAGCCTTACCCCCCCTCCCCTTTTCCTCTCTGCCCCCTTGGCCCACAATCCTCATTCCTGATGAAGGGCTTATACCCGTGTCACAAAGCTGGTCCTTTTTCCTAAAAGCTGTTCCTTTTCTCAAGGACACTGTGCACTTGATTTTTTTCAGAGGTATCATAAAACACTCCAGGCTCTGAAATAGCTGGGTTTGGTACAGAGATGAAAGGACTTTCTGTTATCCATAAACAGATGAGACTTTAGGTCAAAGTCTTTATGTTTTTAGAAGTTACCTGTATAAGTCAAGGGGACATGGCCAGCTTTCGAGCTGAGCAGTTAAGAGTTCAGAACTTTTAAGTAGAGAGTTCAGCTATGGAGCTGTGTGGAAGCAGGCTGCTAAACTCTCTCTCCTTCTGCCCTGCTAATTTCAACCTGTAAGTCTTCATTTCAATTTTGCTCTGTGTTTAAGGGGTTTCTTTATTGGGACTATTGTGTACATTCGGAACGGCATAATTCAGTCTAGTTTGGGATAGTCTGAGTTTTGTGGGTATTTGATATTCTGTTCTTTGTGTTCATTCCATAATTTTGTGAATAAATTTTGTCTGTTTTAACACCTGGTAGTTAACCCACCTAACTTACTCCGGGTAATTTTCACTGTGCACTTACCGAAACAAATTGCAAACTTATGGTCTGGGCTGCCTGCTTAAGAGTGTTTTGAATTGTCTGGCCTAGTTCATGACATCCAAAACATCGATTCTCCTGCTCCTTGGATGCTGCCTGACCTGCTGTGCTTTTCCAGCACCACATTCCTCAACTCTGATCTCCAGTATCTGCAGTCCTCCTAATCGAACTAGGTCCTGTGAAGAAAGATCTAGTGGAGTCCTGTTCAATCACACTTCGGCATCTCGTGAAAATTCTAATTATTATTGATTAATTTATACTCATACAATTCACAGTCCTCAATCTGTGACACATCCAAAACCCATTTGTGTTATTTATACATTGTGACAGTACTGGTAAGTGACCTGTGAGCCATTTATGAAAAATCTTAGCCAATGATTACAAAGACAGGAAGTGAAAACCCATCAGCCCATCAGAATACAGTGGAGAAAACAGCCACAGCAATAATTTGAGCACTCATTGCTGGAGTTTGATGGCAACTGACTGGAAACCCACAAAACACTGACAAAAGCCTTAGCCCCAGACAAACTGGGGATGGAGCTGCCTCCTTCTGTGAGGAAAGGAGAGATAATTACAGCAGGAGCTAAGCATTTAAACTTGCTCAAAACACCATCAGGATCTATAAAGATGGCAAGAATTCAATTGCAAAAGAAATGGATTGAGTTAGAGGCGAGAGATAAGAAAAGGGCAGCAGCATTGAAACAGTTTGAGTTATGATTAAAAGCAAAAGAAAGAAAAACAGAGAGCAACAGAGGAGCGAGAAAAAAAGATCATTTGAACTTCAGAAATTGGCACTGAAAAAGAAAAGTCTGCTTAAAAGGCTGGAGATAAAGGCTGAAGGTAGGCTGAGTGAGGGAGAGAGTGAGGATGATCAAGCCCCTGGTAGTCAGAAACCCAGTGAGAAACTGTTCAAGTATGTTCAAGCATTGCCTAAATTTGATGAGAAGGATGTGGAAGCCTTTTTCATCTCATTTGAAGAAGTGGCTAAACAAATGCAGTGGCCAGTGGCAATGTGGGTTTTGTTGATCCAAACAAAACTTGTAGGTAGGGCAAGTGAGGTCTTTGCATCCCTATCAGAGGAGCTATCACCTGAAAAAATCCATTTTAAGTGGATATGAGCTTGTATGAGAAGCTGATAGATAACGTTTCAAGAATCGAAAGAGGGAGCCTGGTCAAATCTGTATTCAGTTTGAAAGGATCAAACAGAGTAATTTTGATAGATGGATAAAATTAGAGCAAACCTATGATGCTCTTAGACAGACAATTATTTTGGACCAATTCAAAGATTCACTGCCTGAAGCAGCATGAACTCATGTGGAAGAGCAGAGAGTTAAAACGACAATGTTA
>NC_057744.1:20081397-20203785 GCF_004010195.1 Chiloscyllium plagiosum
CCCTAGTTGAAAAGCCAGTGGAGACTCAGGCAACTGAAGCATGGCAGGAGTCTTATTTGGAAATTTTCCCAGATTGATTCTTAACGAGATCACAGAGGCACAAGCTGAAGCAGGAGAGATCAAAAGGTACAGATAAAGAAACTGAATAAGTATTATCAGAGGCTCTTTTTGAACAGATAAGTGGGACAGAACAGGAGCAAATAGGTAAACATGCAAGTAACTTTAGCTCTACTATGCTTATTGAGTAGAAAGATGAAAACTGAAAACAGTTGTATCAAACCAAGTATCATTATATACGAAGAAGAAGAGTGAATGCATTCCTGTGTGTTATTACTTAACAAATGATGTCCTAATGAGGAAATGGAGACCATCTTACATTGAAGCAGATGAGAAATGGGCAGAAGTTTATCAGATTGTTTTGCCAGTAGGGCATGGAAAGGAGGTGCTGTGAGCAGTGCATGGGCAACCACTTGGAGGAAAACACACTCTAAAATACAAAGACGTTTTTACTGGCCTGGACTACACAAGGATGTAGTTGAGTTTTGCCAGACGTGTCATACATGTCAGCTAATCAGAAAACCACAGGCAGTAATAAAACCTGCACCTATTCCAATATTTGAGGGGCCTTTCACAAGAGTTTTGATGGAAGGTACGTAAAAGGCCTGGATAAGTTCGCTGATGACACTGTCACTGTCGGCCAGATCTCAAACAATGACCATACAGAAGCCAGGAAAGTAATAGAGTGCTTAGTGGTGTGGTGTTAAGGTAACAATCTCTTACTTAATGGCAGCAAAACAATAACATTGGTCATTGATTTCAGGAAGTAAGGTGGAAGGCACGCCCCTGCCTACATCAATGTAGTTGAGGTGCAAATGGTTGATAATGTCAAGCTCCTAAGAGCGGCAATCACCAACAATCTGTCTGATCCATCCACATTGATATGATGGTTAAGAAAGGACAACAATGTCTCTACTTCCTCAAAAGACGAAGGAAATCCAGCATGTCGGTTCAGACTCTTAACATTTTTTAAAGATTCACCACAGAAAGCATTCTGTCCATATGCATCACGGCTTGGTACAACAACTGCTCTGGCCCGGACCATAAGAAACTACGGACAGCTGTGAACACTGTGAACACAGCCCAGTCCATCACCCAAGCCAACCTTCTATCTCTTGAGTCCATCTACACTTCTCACTGCCTCAGAAAGGTAACCAACATAATCAAAGATCTCTTCATCCCAGTAATAATCTCTTCCGACTTATTCTGTCAGGCAGCAAATACAAAAGCTTAAACACACATGCCAACAGGTTCGAGAACGGCTTATTCTCTACTGTTATTAGACTTATGAATGGACCTCTCAAATTTTGAATTTAATGTTGACTTCACTCATTGTGCATCTTTTCTGCAGCCATAACATTGTATTCCTCCCTCTGTTCTATTACCGTAATGCACTTTGTATGTATGATCTGCCTGTATTGCATGGAAAACAAAACTTTTCACTCTACCTCAGTGCATGCGACAATAATAAATCAAATCAAATCAAAAGACAAAGCCATGCATTGGATTAATTGGCAATGCCATATCAATCATTGGCAGGCCACCTCTGGACTCTCACAGCGGCCTGAGAAGGAGTAGATTAGTTATTGCTGTGTGCAATCAGACCTCATTCCAGTTAAACATGAGATCACAGAAAACTCCATCAAATATGAAGAAGACAGTGAAGCTTTTGATTCTCATTTTAGTTTAAATGCTAAATCTGGTAAAGTTAATTTGGTGCAGTCAGGAGCTTAGGGGAGAGTTTTGATTTTTTTATAAATTTCCTTTTCTGCCTCACTAATACTTTGAATGGGGAACATTGAGAAATGAACTCATAAAAGACCGTACTGTACCAGGGGTGCTAGATAGAGCTGAATCAGATTTTTCGCAGTCAAAATAAGACCATACATTTACAAAATCAGTACAATGCAATTCACGAGACAGGCTGAAGCTTACAGGCAAAACCATTTTATTTCTTATCTGAGGAGACATATAAGTCTGTTGTTGCCAATCCATCGATTCTGACTCAATCTAGCTCACCAGAGTGCTGCTAATGTGCTACAGATAGATGAAGATTTTCTGTTCAGATTAAAATCATCTGATAGTGATGAAACAGTTTTATACCTTCCAGTTTTCTCATGGTCCATAAATATAAATAGATATTTTCTATATTTCTCAGGACAAGAGAATGCAACCCTCACTTCTTAAAAATAAATGAGAGCACTGTTAGAAATTGATGACTTTAGTGAAAAAAAACTTTGGGCAAGGGAGTTGGAAGAAGATCTAAATAGTTTATGGGGTATATTGAAAGATTTCAGATGAGGTGTCATACATGAGATTAATAGCTACATGCTAATAACTAGACTGCATCATCTGGTGGGCGGCACAGTGGTTAGCACTGCTGCCTCACAGCGCCAGAGACCCGGGTTCAATTCCCGCCTCTGGCGACTCTCTGTGTGGAGTTTGCACATTCTCCCCATGTCTGCGTGGGTTTCCGGTTTCCTCTCACAATCCAAAAATGTGCAGGTTAGGTGAATTGGCCATGCTAAATTGCCCGTAGTGTTAGGTGAAGAGGTAAATGTAGGGGAATGGGTCTGTGTGGGTTGTACTTCGGCGGGTCAGTGTGGACTTGTTGGGCCGAAGGGCCTGTTTCCACACTGTAAGTAATCTAATCTAATCTAATCTGACATCCCCAAGGCATAACCTGGAACTAGGAGCTGAAGCCATAAGATTTGAATGGAATCTTGCTGAACAATGCCTCTGTAAATCATTTAAATAGTTAATAAATGTTCATTCATCTACACTACTCTCGTTTCCAATCCTCATCTGTCAAAAGCAACAAGAACCTGGCCATGATATTTATACAAGAAGTGGCTGGGCAGTGTGATTTAAAAGGGGATTGAAATGGTGAGGAAACATCCATCAGTCAGTGACTGCAGAGTCTGCGCAGCAGGAGAAACAAGTGGAAGACATCATTTAGAGAGAGACACAGAACATGGAATTTAAAAATGAGAACCAGTTCCATGAAATCAATGAGCTGGGTTTGAATTGTCTTTGCAATTATTTCTCTTATTGTAACAATACTGTGTTTCCATTCCTGTTTGAAAATGCTTGTGACATATGACCTGAAACTATATTGATCTTATGACAAAGAGTCTGAAGGAATATTGGATTTGTAATGTAACACAATAACATTATCTGGTTATTTTTGGAAGGAATTACAGGAAAATCCGCTGCTCTATCCATATTATGATTGTCCCATGTAGTTTGTAATTTTACTCTATGTGACGACAGTCTCTGCGTTTCAGAGTAATTCATCATATACAATGCACTTTGGGACATCTCAAAGCAATTGAATACACTGCTACATTAAAGCAAGAGTGTAGTTTGTGGAAATAGTGAGGTTTGACAATAATACAAAGGCAGTATTGCCTAAAAATAGCTTGCCCCTTTTCTTTTCCTAATCAATCCTGGGAAATGTTCAAAATGTTTAGATACCTCATGTCAGACAATTGCTTGGATGCTTGTTTTAAAAATATACACGTTTACTTAAAACCTAAAAGGGAAGATTTAGATATTCTATAAAGAGTCTGCATTTTGATCCACACCCTTCCCACATTATTAAGACTATGGAAATAAAATTGATGCAAAATGCCAAGCGAGCTGCTGACTTGCTTTCACCAACTTAACCTGCTGAGTTTTAACCTGAGAGATTCATGTTGCAGCTATACAAAACTCTGGTGTGGCCGCATTTGGATTATTGTGTACAGCTCTGGTCACCGCATTATAGGGAGGACTTGGAAGCTTTGGAAAGGATTCAGTGGAGCTTTACTGGGATGTTGCCTGGTATGGAGGGAAGGTCTTACAAGGAAAGGCTGAGGGACTTGGGGCTAATTTTGTGAGAGAGAAGAAGATTGGGAAGTGACTTAATTGAGACATATAAGATAATCAGAGGGGTAGATAGGGTGGACATGAGAACCTTTTTCCTTGAATGGCGATGGCAAGCATGAGGGAACATAGCTTTAAATTGAGGGGTGATAGATATAGAACAGACGTCAGAGGTAGTTTCTTTACTCAGAGAGTAGTAGGGGCGTGAAACATCCTGCCTGCAACAGTAGTAGACTCGCCAACTTTAAGGGCATTTAAACGGTCAATGGATAGGCATATGGACGAGAATGGAATAGTGCAGGTTAGGTGGATTTCAGATTGGTTTCACAGGTTGGCGCAACATCTAGGGCTGAAGGGCCTGTACTGCACTGTAATGTTCTATGTTCTATGTTCTAATGCTCAAAAGAAGGCTTAAATTCTCTTATTGAGAAGGTAATTATCCTCAGAAAAAGTGGCAGCAGTCTCCATTTGCCATGCGTCGACTTTCAGTCTCCTGATGTCCCAGAAAGATGTAACTGATATCAGTATATTAAACGATTCATGTACTTCTAGGATGAACGGGGTTAGGATCGAGGTTAGCCAATTAAAATTTATACATGGAGTAAAGTTAATGCCTTTTTTATGCTGTAATTGGGAAGAGGGCAGAGGAAGCCATTTTTGAGATTGGATTACAGGCTTCATTGCAAACCGTTCAATGTTATCATGTATTGTAAGGTAATATTAGTATCATTATTTCAGTAGTTGGATTTTGAACTAGTGACACATAGGTTTTGGTCCATTTGTAGGAAATGTTTTAATAATTAACTTGTCGGTATTTGTGGATTCATGATTTTAAATCACAGATGTCAAAGAGCATCGGACTGATTCTGACAGCGGGAATGTGTATATATTTTATGAATTCTACGATGAGAGACAACAGACAGTGAAAGTAAATATCTTCCTTTTGGTTTAGAGGAATCAAAAAATCCTTTTGGCATAGGGAAAATACACAGTTTTGGGGCAGTTGGCAGAAAACTGGGCTGGGATGTAAGAACTGTATATCCTGGCGAAGTGAGTTAATCCAGAACAATAAGGGAGTGGGTTACCTGAGTGTAAGGGTTTTAATTTGAAAATTCCAGACCAGAAGTGATTGGCTAGGAACACAAAGAATGTATGTGAAACTAGGAATGTTTAAGATCAGTTGTGTGAATAATGAAGGAAAAGGCTATCAAGTTCTAAAGACTGGGATTAGAAAGAAGTAGTTACATTAAACTATAGATGTAATACAGAAGGGAAGTCTCTGTCTGGTGTTTGAGTACTGTGAATAGATGGTGTTGAGTTAGACAGGAATCTATTTTGCTATGTTTTTGAAATATTTCATGAATTATTTGCAAATAATTTGGTTTGTTCCATTTTATCTTCATTTAATTTATGTAATATGCCTCTGTTTCAGTGTGGTAACCAAATCTTCAGCATGATGTGCTTATGTTCAATTTTTTAAAAAACTGTGAAGCCAGTCTGCAATCGGACTTGTTCAGCTGTAACATTTGCTGGGATCACAACAAATGGGGGTTCTTGTGAGATTCAAATTCAATGCATTTAAGGTAGATCTGTGTCTTTCTTTTGAAAGTAACTGGTACATGGATCTTCTGGATGTAAAACAGCTGTGTTTCAGTCATGTTCATTGCACAAAATTTGAAGATGGCTTTAAATGTTGCTACGAGTTTTCTGGGAGTTGAAGATATAACAATGGATTATTTGAAATATTTGACTCAAGTTAATTGAAAGAATTAAGGGATACATTGAAGGTCAAAATAAATTTAGGATTTCTTAATGAGGAGATGTTTCATGTAATTATCCAAAATTTAGAGTTGAAGAAGGGAAACTTGAAATTGAAATGCTGTAGCTGGAATTAGGTCAGATATTGTTTGAAGTTAAAAGACTTGAGGCAGAAGAGAAATGAAGAAAGATGGAAATGACACAAAGAAATACATGGAGTAAGAATGGAAAAGGAAATTGAAGTAAGAAATAACTTGAACTCCCAAAGTGATATGGAATCTAGACAACATTAGTTGACCATATAAAACCTTAAAAATAAAGATGGAAAGAAAAGGTAATACCTCAGAGCATGATTCTGATTCCAATGTGGAATTTGACTGATCAAAAGCCCTACTTAGTGGTCTGGGAGGGAGGTGATGTGAAGTAAGAAGAGGTGAGGGAATGTTGAAGTCTGCTTAATAGTTACTCATTAATTAGTCTACATATTGAATCATCTATTTTTTTCTGAGCAACTACTTTACTTGAATTTTATCAGAACCATCCAACGTCTTTAATTTAAATAGTGACTTTCAGAGGGTTCAACATGTAAGGGAATTCCCTGGTGGAAAATACAATTTCCCAAGCAATTCCTTCTGAGTCTGCTACATTGGGAATTCCAAAGGATCCCTGTGGGCAATCTCCCTGTGTTTGTGTGGGTTTCTGTCAAGTTCTGCATGTCCAAAGATGTGCAGGTTAGATGGATTACCCATGGTAAATACAAGATTATGTGGATAGGGTGGGGGAGCTGGATCTGACCTCAATGATCTGCAGAGGGTCACAGCAGACTTGATGGGCTGAGGGACCTCTTTCCACACTGTAGGGATCCTATGATTCTATATGTATGCTGAAATAGTGACAATGAAGACTTTGCCTCCCAATTTCTGTCCGTATTGGCACAAGACATCCCATGATCCTATGCAGACTGGACATTCACTCAAATATCTTAACTGTTCATGGAAATTTCCTGTAATGGACTCTTTCAGTAAAAGTAGCTCAAATCAAATATTTAACAGCATTTGGCAATAAACAATGTAAGGATTTTTTTCAAGAATTTCTTTCAGTAATTTAAGTTGAACCACAAATTACTATTCTGATGGGAGAAAAGTGCAGCTTTTTTTCTCTTCATGTTCTTAGAGAACAATGTTAACAATGCAAATACCGACACCTAGAGATTTAAACTATAACATTTTATTTCATTATAGCATTGGTAAATTGATATTTTACTTACGAACAGGTATTGTTGTTAATTAATTTTCATGATTTTAGACACTATGACAAAAATGCCAATTATTTTCTGTAGATTTAAGATTTCTGTTTATTTAAGAGTTAGTGATAATATGTGAACTTCCACCTGCAGGTTTAATTTCCATTCCTTTTTACTTGTAATAGATTTGAGAAAAACATTATTCACATTGATTGGAACAGTTGTTCATAATTTTCTAAGCACGTGCTGTTAAAATTAGAAATTGTGAATTTGAGATTAGGAAACAAGTAGGAACATTATTACAGCAGATATTCTTCCCATGTAACATCAATCTTTTTAAATTTACATTATGCAGCTAAGTATGTACAAAACTTTAATTATTCATATTAAATTGCATTGACATTATTATCAGAAGGATTGACCAATTTATTTTAACTAGATTAGGCAATTGATGTAAGTATTTGATTGTAATATCAACTTCTCATTAATTTTCCGATTTGAAGGTGTTAGATGCAAAATTCAACATTGGTTTTGACTTTCAGTTGGTTACAAAACTAATAATATAGCTTGGGATAAAATCAAGCAGACATTTCCACAGTCAGTTGTCGAAGCAAGATCGCAAAAGGCGAAACAGATTTCAGATTAATTAGAATCCAAAGATTAAATGATCAGAATAAACCTGAACTGCAAATTAAGTGTGCCAAAGACAAATAGCAAATGCTCAAAATTAATATTGCAAGAGGAACTACTCATAGAACATAGAACATAAAACAATACAGCGTAGAACAGGCCCTTCGGCTCTCGATATTGCACCGACCTGTGTACTATTCTTAGCTCGTCCCCCTACACAATCCCAAAATCAACCATGTGCTTATCTAAGGATTGTTTAAATCTCCCTAATGTGGCTGAGTTGACTACATTGGCAGGTAGGGCATTCCACGCCCTTACCACTCTCTGCGTAAAGAACCTGCCTCTGACATCTGTCTTAAATCTATCACCCCTCAATTTGTAATTATGCCCCCTCGCACAAGCTGATGTCATCATCCTAGGAAAAAGACTTTCACTGTTTACCCTATCTAATCCTCTGATCATCTTGTATGTCTCTATCAAATCCCCTCCTAGCCTTCTTCTTTCCAAGCCTTCTTCTTTCCAATGAGAACAGACCCAAGTCTCTCAGCCTTTCCTCATAAGACCTTCCCTCCAGACCAGGCAGCAAGCTGGTAAATCTCCTCTACACCTTTTCCAATGCTTCCACATTCTTCCTGAAATATGGGGACCAGAACTGTACACAATATTCCAAGTGTGGCCACACCAGCGTTTTGTATAGTTGCAACATGATATTGCGGCTCCAGTCTTGTGGCTGGGAGTCCTACTGATAGTAAGCTATTTTACTGAAGCTCAATTAGACTGACAGTTGCACCTAAGACATGTTAGGTTACTGGAGTGGCAGTCTGGAAAGGTATGTTTGGCCTTTGATTAAGTCAATTGAAGCAGAATTCTTCACATTGCGGCTTAAGGTCAGATACTGCTAACCTGGAGGCCAAAGGACAGACCAGGAAGATTCAGTAAAGGCTGTCAAAGAGATTTCATGAAGTTGAGAGTGAATTTATTAATGTAGCATGTTAGCTGTACAATTTTTCAAGCATCAAGGGAAGTGTAACAATCAACAGAGAAATGTGCAGTACATGCCAGAGAAATGTAGAAGGCTGCTGAAGAAAGATGTCAACCATTCATTGCATAGACATCTTAGAACTCACCAAAGAACACCTCAAGAGTATGATTCGGTGCCATTATAATCCATACTTAAGAAAGAACAGCAAAACTCCTATTAAATAGCATATTTAACCAAATAAAATGTTCAAAGCACTTCACAATAAAATATGATGCCGAACCCACATACCTTGGAAGACTGAGTGGAGTTTGCACATTCTCCCCTTTGTCTGCTTAGACATCCTTCAGATGTTCTAGTTTCTCCAACAATCTTATGATATTCAGGTTAGGTGAATGGCTAAGGTAAATACAAGGTTAGGGGTCTGGGTGAAATGCTCTTTATAGGGTTGGTGCAGACTTGATGGGCTGATTGGCCTCTTTCTGCACTGGTAGGAGTTGTATGATTGTCTGATTTTCTGAGGTAAACGTTCAGGCACATAACTCATAACTTGGTCAAAGATGTATACTTTAGTCAGTCTCTTCATAGGAGAAAAGTAAAATGAGAGGTTTATGGAATCAATTCTGGAGGTTAGGGCCCAGGCAGCTGAAGACATGGTAGTCAATAGAGTCAATGAATTATGTCAGTTATGATCAGGAATGTTCAAAAGATCAGAATTAGAGATTAGAGTCTTGACAGCTTGTAGAGTTGGAGTTGCAGAAAAGAGGCCAGGCTGTGGAGGCATCTGAACGCAAAGATATATGAATAAAAATATACATCACCTAATCATCCTTTAACTTACACTTGCCAGAACTAAATCTTAGTTACTAATTATAACAGCTATTCATGTTACTGAGGGAAGACCCTCACTGTTGATGAGAAGAAATGACAATTGAATTAATGTAGTAGTCATGATGAATTATGTTATGTCAAGTTCCATTAAGAATCCTCCTACTTTTGTGATAATCAGTTTAACTTCACTTAACCTTTGATGGCAATGATTGTATCTGACCAGTTCCAGTTTAATAAAGTAATACATAGTAATACACCACTGTGCCCATCTCAGTCTTTGATGTCTCTGTGAAGAATAAGCTTGAATTCTACATAGTTCTAACTTGTTAGCTCTGCTGTTGATTCATTTGCTTTGGTTAACAATCATTACCAGTTAGACAGGACTGTGGGAGACAATCCTGAAGTGAAGCAAGTAAGGCACCAAATTCATGTATTTGAATCTGGAGCTCAATCCAGCGCATACAGATCACAGCAGAAGACTACTAGAAGACTAGCAAAAATGTTTTAAAGGCGTCATCCAAAACAACTAATCTATCCATCAGTTCACGCAGTGCAGAATCAACATGTTGCATTTATTGGCCATCTCAAAACTCATTGCACCAGTGTGGAAGCAAATCATCCTTGATGCCAAATGATTGGCTGAGAAGAAGATCCTGAAGAATTGGGGAAAAGATTGGATCAATATAAATGACATTGGAATATCCAATACTTTATTTCTCATGCATTTTCTATGATTTAGTATTTATTTACGACGATAACTTGATAGGATTGAGAGAAATTTTGTTCAAGTGAATTGTGTTAAATTTGACTGTCCAACCATTACAGAATTTTCACATCATGTTCATAGTTGTACATGGGAAAATGAACGTTATAGAGGTGCTACCTAATCACAGGGGTTTATGGAAGATTGTACACCATGAGAATATTTATTTCAACATGGCCTTAGATTATAGATTACATATTCACAGTTGACAGTATAACCTTAACATCATATCTGCATCAGTGCTCAACAGTTGAAGTAATTAGCTCCACCAAACCCTATCACTGGAACAGTTTGTTAAATATTCAGTTGGATCAATTTATTGAGATTTACTCAATTTATTGAGTTGTTGCTCCTATCATTCCCCTTACTTACCATGGACAGTCATTCCTTATTTTATTCTGTTATTTCTATCATTGTGAGTTTTTTTTTGGCTGAACTATTGGATTTAAGGTATAGAAAAGTTCTTTGCTTCTCATGCCTCCCATTGGCAAAAGGTTGTACCAGTGTAGAAATTAAGTTGATATTACCAAAGGACTTGTGATCCCTCTATGGACACCTATACAAACTGATACAATGGGCCAAAGATTACACACTGGTATTTGTAAGCATTTAAAGATACTGGTTCTAAATGTTGAATCTATTTTAAGAGGATTTTTGTTTTGTTTAGCTCCCCCTACTTTCACGGAAACTCCTTCACCCTATGTGGAAGCAAAGGAAGGAAGTAGCATCACTCTCACATGCACAGCATTTGGAAACCCGAAACCTGTTGTTAGTTGGCTGCGGGACAAAGTATTGCTGGAGAACTCTCGGAAATACACGGTAAGACATTAAAAGGAACATGTTTAAAATATGATATCACTGCAAAGAGCACCATTGATCTGCTGCCATGTTGTGGTCTTTTGCCTCCAGCAGGGTAATTGTACCTGATAAGACTACAGATGCTGAAAGATTCAATAGATTTTTTTTCTCTTTAGCATTCGCTATCAATGTACATTACAGTCTCTGGCAGTTCAGAATTTTCATGAACATTGAGCTAATTAGTTACAAAAAGAGGTATCATCAGCACCTCATGGTGCAAGTGGGCCCCAGTTTAAAATGAGACTGAGACCTTAATAATCTCTGATCATATGCTGTAACAGGCATGATATAATAAGCATATCTCTTATGTAGAATGTAAGACATACCTAACAACCATCACTGAAATATGTTTCCCAGCCATACCCTTCCTGACCTCTCATTATTTGCAGCAGTTTTTAAAATTTCAGTCACCTTAACTAATAGCCTTGTTTTACTTTAACATAGCAGATTCAATCCAAATTAAATGAACAGGTTCACCTTTTACTATTCTCATATGGAACAATAATCAGTTTCTTTCCCTTTCTTGTTTTTCTTTTGAGGAAACTAACTGATTTTCGTCATCTCTGCACAATCCTCCCATAAGCTGAGATTGCCATTTTACCACATGGAAGACAGTGGATGTCATCCCACAACATGACACTCGGTAGCAAAATGCATCATGGCTCAAATATCCATTGCTACACAGTTTGACATTAAGGAGAACTCACAAGAAAGAAGTCAATGTGCATCAAGTAGAAAATTCCCCACAGGCTTGATCCAAATGTAACACAATGTTTGATCCCCAATAACTACAATCATTTCAGTTCTGATTGCTGATGATTGCAATGTTCAATAATATTCACAACTGTTTCGGTATTGAAACAGCCATTGCAACATGCTGCAAAACCAAGACAATATTTAGGCTTGGACTGATAAATTTTCAAATCTTTGCACACAGGCTTCAGCAAGTGACAACCATCTCCAAGAAGAGAATACCTAACCATTTTCCCTTGACCTTCAAGCTATCATTCAATTGGTCACCTTCAACATCTTGAGTGTTATTGTTAATCAGAAATTTAACTGTAATAGCACAGTGAGTACTGTGGCTTCAGGAGCAGGTCTGACATTGGTGTTCTACAGCGAGTAATTCGCCTCTTGATCCCCCACAAAGCCAGTCCACAGTATACAAGGCAGAGGCCAGAGGTGTGATGGAATCTCCTCCCATTAGCTGGAAACTCCCACAATACCCAAGAATCTCCACATTCATAGGAAAGCAGTCCAGCTTAGTATCTTAACCAACACAATCAACATTCACTTTGTCTGCATACAGTGGCTGCCGAATATATCATCTCTAAGATGTACTACAGCAACTTGACAAAAAATTGTTTTCAGTGCCAATCAAACGCACAGACTCAAATAGAACAAAGGCAGCAGATGCCTGGAAACATGCGCAGCTAGTCGCTCTGTTACTTGCACATCACACTGATTTGGAAAGAAATAAAAGTACAACAAACCTAAACCTTCTGGTGCATGTGAATACACAGCTGTCCTTTGCCATGCAAGAAGGCACCAAGCTACATTGATGGCAAAAAAAAATGTTTTGGCAACAAAGAGTGTTGTGTTGGAGAGGCTCTTATTTTGGTCATTTGCCATTTCTCTGCAATATAAGTGTGCTAGATTTGATGTCATGCCTCCACTATGTTGCACAAGAGTAGCAGGTCCAATCATGGCTGCTGTTTGCATTTGGATTTTGTACTTAGGAGCCAGATCCTGCACATGCTTAACGTCACTACCTGTGCATCAAGCTCACTTTCAACACAATTGACTGAGCTTGAAGATAGCATCACGTCAGCAGTGCAGATATTGGCATGGTCAGGACCCAGAAATGGCCTGGAGATCAGGTTCCTGACCCTGAATTGAAAATCAAGCTCATAACATCTGTGTTATTGTATGGGACCATGACTTTGTTGGTTGGCTGAAATAGAAAATGTCTAATCTAAAGGTGGTTATTTCAGCTGACATCCTCCTACATCAAGAGTGATTCTGGAAACAAGATTGCATAAGCACTAAGCTTTAACAAGACAATGGCAAGCGATTGGCATAGCCAGGTGACCTTGTTTAGCCACTTACAAACTACCCTAGGGATCTGAAAGCTTGAAGTTATTCCCAGCTGTAAAGAAATGAACTGCACGGTGGAACAGAAGCAGATATTTGTCATTGTGCAGGAGCTGACAATGTCAAATGATAATGCATGCACTGATGTTCTTAAGGGATCAGACTTGTCCCATTAACTGTAACATGACACATAGCATGCTAAAAAATCTCTCTGTTCAGAGAAATGGGAGAAAGGACAGAAAGGCTTGATAAAGAAAGTCAAGCAATCTTTAACAACAGATTTTTACCATCATAAATCATACGGCATTTTGAATTTAAGTAACTGAATATGGATTTTTAAAATTTGTTTTATTAGATAGGATTGAAGAATAGAAATGAAATTTAAATGGATTTTCGTGAAGGCAGGACATAAGTAATTATTCAATAAGCTTTGTGTATCTTAACAACTCTATTTTCCACAAGTGTTAGACTTTTATATGTAATACAGAATCCGAACATCAATTATCCGAATTTCGGATTATCTGGACAAGACCTCAAAGTCCCGTAAAAACGTTATTCATTATCCGAATAATCCGTTATCCAAACAAATTACTCCTTGCCTGTCTCATCCAGGTAATCGAGGTTGTTTTGTAGTTTTAAAGATACTACATTCTCATGGCTCAGAATCTCAGTTAAACATTAGAAGGATCTTCATATGTTGGTGTGCTGCTTGTTAGTTGTTATGTTAGGATGAATATTGCAGCTCTGGAAAAGTAGTGAAGAGATTGCTGTTCTTTAGTTAGAGCTCATATCTGTAGCATATGAAGCCAACCTCACAAGATCTGGTCATTAATGTAGAAGCAAGCCCAGTGTGTGTCTGTTTTTTTGCGAAAACAAACAGGCCATAGCATTCTTATTTTTTAGGTTGCTCTTAAGGTCTCTTTGTTGGTTTTCAGGAACTTCTCTTTGGCTCTGAAGAGCGACCTTACACAAACACCTTTTAAAAGGTTGCAGTCATCTGAGATTGTTACCTTTTGTACTTGTGTTGACATATGGATTATTTGGACTCTCAGTGGATTGAGATCAGAAGAATTAATCAATATTTTATTTTATTACCAACCCTCCATTAATGACATAACACACAAAGAAAGCATTGATTTTCAACACAATATTATTTAAATTGCCATAAGCCAGCAGGCATAAGTTAACAACAAAAGTTTTTTCAAAATAACTGGCACATACACCTACACACAAATAGTCATGACCCTCAACACAGCTTCCAGCTTAGTGAGTTCACGTTTAATGCATGTCCATTCTATGTTCACAAAGCTAAAAGATCTTAAACAGATGGGTACTACCCTTTTACATCATTTAAAATCTAAAACTCAAATGGAAATTTAGCAATTAACATAGTGTTCATTGCAGTAGCATCCACTGCATTTTCCCACATAGTAACACTGCACATATGCTTCTTTAAATCAGAGATTCCACATTTATTTGCAAACAACTCATTACCTTCGCAATTTCAAGGTTTCCAGCTCCGAGTTTTTGGATTGGTCCTTTGTTGACAGGTTTTAAACTATTCTCTCTTTCTCGTAACCTTCCCCACCCTGTCCATTCCCCCCATACAGCCTCCTATTTCACCTCTTTTGTAGCCTCCTTCAGCCTCCCACACTCCTCTTCTCCTGTGTCACTGTTTTGCACAGCCCAATTGCAGACTCACCTCCTTTGCAGCCTCACTCCTCCCCACAGAACTCTATCACAATCCCAATTCCCCACAGTCCTTGCAGCTACTCCATCTCTCCTAAACCCTCTTGAAGCGTCCTGGCCTCCCCCCATTCTCCCTTCTCAGCCAATTGACCTCAGTTTCAAGCTGCTAGCTCTCAGCCACTGCACTCCCTGACCCCATTCTCCCTGCTGTCAATCTTTCCTAGACACTTTCACAGTGTTCCTTCATTTTGAACATTCACCTAACAGCCTGACTCCTAAATTTATTGCAGATAGGAAACACAAGAGAAACCTAGCTTGTGACTGCAAGAGGAGCTGCTAACTGGTTCCTTCCATTCAATTTATGTGGTAAAATTTCCTCTGATAGGACACCCCCATGAAGGAATATTCCAGGAGGCCTTGGCAACTTTAGAATTGGATGCCTACTATTATTGTGTATTCTGAAAATTAACTCAGCCCGAAGTTTATCCCATTTACCCAAAGCTCACTATGACGCTGTATTTAACATTTCTTCATATACATCTAATCAGTTTTCCCTTACAAGAGGCAATAATCTCTATATTAAGCATTTCCTGGGATAAAGCCTACGATGTTATTTTTCATTGTTGGCATGAGACAGAGAGCAGTGAGAGCAGGGATCCTTTTGCAGGATCGTGGCTACACATTCAGATGACTTAGGCATTCAACGGCAGAGACTCTCCATGTTATTGCTTAAATACAGTCTGCTTTACGATTCCTTGTGAGGGAACAGATGTTCTACATCTGTTTGGCACTGGTTGAAATTGGCTCTCCTTCACTGACTTTCCAGATTAACGCTCATTTGCGAGGAAGACTATTCTGGCTGAACCAGAAAACTATTCCTGATGTTTTGAGAGATCTGAGTCCCACGCCCCCAGTCGGTGTAATTTAGGTGATGCATTATGAAAAATAGGTCAAGTGGCAGACTCAAAGCCTTCCTAAACACCCTCAGCGCACCCAGAGGGAAAAATAGGAAAAACCCAGAGATACTTGGAAAGGTAGCCAAAGGTCCTCTTTTTTGACATATATGGATCAGTATGTCTCTCAGATCAGTTTTGCTGTTCTTTCCTTCTGAGTAACCCCTTATCAATGTTCCTTGTATTTTTTTTAATTAATGAGTGGACATCCACAGTGCATGCACAGTATCAACTTTCAAAACAACTTGTCAGTGTGGCTGCTGCTGCCAATCAGTATGTGAGGAACCTCAGAGCAGCTTAGATGGAACATTGCCCAAATTATGCGAGGATTGGCAAGTGCTGAGTCTGCTCACCATAAATAAGCAAATAATTAAGAGTGAATTGAACTTATTAGAAGTGCTCTTGGTCCCAATAATGCTCTGCCTGCACAATGGTATAGTTAGAGTGTGAAAGCTAGTGGAAGTGGACAGCTTCTTTTCACTAAGCTGGTAAAACGCCAGGAACAAAAATGGGGCACAATCTTTGAAGGGTGCACCTTGTTCATCAGAGACATTCCTGTCCACCGTCCACTCACAAACACCCCCTCTGACGATCGTACCCCTCAGTCTTCCTTGACGCACGTCCTTTACCATCCACTTCTCCAATCTGCTCTCTAAGGTGTCAAATCCACCTGCACCCTCCCTACACACAGCCTTGCTCCCTGCTCCAAGCCCTCAATTCACCTGTGCGTCGTATCCATTGGCCATTTCACATGGGACTGATTGCAATCTCATTAACATCCACTACTCAAATCTGGCACTACTGGGATTGTCCGAGCTGCTGGAGGAACAGAAGTCACACTCTACATTAGTTTAGCATATCTACAATAATTTATGGCTCCAGCGCAGGCTTGTTCTTCATCTGTTATCCTTCCCCCACTAACCCTGTTTGTTTCAGCATCCTAACTGTCTGGTCCATCAAGAAACTTTGTACATGTGTCATTGTATCTCATTTTCAGATCCAGGCTTTTGATGTCACAAAAGGGTCAGTGACCATGATGCCAATAGAGTGCCTTAATAGTAATTCATAGGAAAAGGAATAGAAACCTCTATCCTCGAAAAATGATTCATATATCTGTGTGGTGCACTGTAGATTGGAAGATACCAATTTTATCTCTTCCTATTGCTTGGAATGACCCAATGGAGTAAAACCCTACAGGATTGGTCTGCAAAACCCCGCTCTCCAGCATCCATTTTAGCTGGACACTGAGTATCTACATAGTTTTTTAGTTGCTGAGTTCACATTATCATGGCATTATCCTATTCATTTAGTTTTAGGGATCTTTTTAGGGACATTTAATATGCAGAGCATTAGCATCACAGATGCCTCCACACTGCAAAAAAGCCACGTAATGAGCAAATGCCCCCTTTTGGGATGAGTTTTGTATTATCAACCCCATTATTTCTTAATCTAAAATGTTTGTTTACTTTTCTGGCCTTTAACTCTCAGTACACACGTGTATTCCTTAACCCATGGCTTCCCAGAGTCGGGGTCAGGTCAAAAACTGAAGCTTTGGAGTTCACCTCCCTTTGATTACATGAAGTTTCTCATCACCACATGCCCTTCCCTCCCTTCCAAGGGTTTAGGGGAGAAGCCTCAAAATAAGATCACAGTTGGGAGGGATGTTTGGAAAGCAGGTTATACACATTCGAAGTTTCTGTTTCTGCCAAGTTTAATTACTTATTTGCTCATTGTCTTGAATACTCAATGTAAATTTTAACCATGTAAGAGTACTTTGTTTGCTATTCTGAAATTTCCTATCAATTTTTAATATTCTTTATGGTTTATTTTTTAAAATAGCTATTTTCTTGAATGAATTCCTGTACATCTCTGCACTGCCATAATCAAAATCTAACATACACCCATAGATATAGAGACTTAAATGCACATGCAAGTGTATAAACTTGACAGTGAATCGATGATGAAATAAAACAAAGGATCCAAGCAACACAACCAGTACAATATGAAGTCGAAACTTTACACAGGATTGCCTGGCACCCACCATTACAACATTTTGTTTGTTTATCAGAAGAATTCAAACAGTACTTGAAGATATCTATGAATTCACACATACAAGTAATCTTTCCTAACTCAACAGTCATCATAATTACTTCAAACAGCCCTCAAATTAGATCCTAGATGCAAGAAGATGTGGCATTTTGAAATCCCTCTCCTGAAGCAGCAACGCATTCATTAGCAATCATAAGACTCTGTTATTTCTTAATTTTTAAACTAAAGATATAAATTGTACAATCATGTGGTGAAATTGCTCCTTTAATTAAAGATTGCAAAGCACTGACTCTATAATTAATGACCTGGCAACAAAATCACATTCTCAAAAACTTACTGTTTTAAAGTCACATTTTCTGCTACATTTGGTTTGTTATGCATTAGTTATTGAACTAACAGCACAGAGGCCAGTATCCCATCACCAAGTCACCCTTTATTTACTAGTGCACAGTACACTAGATGTGGCCAGCCAGCTCAGAGACGTGAGGAGATTCCAAATCCCCTGCTTAAATATACTTTTTCTTTTTCTTTTTTTTTCTGTCCTGAAGGCAGAGTCTACTCCCAAAGGCAGAAGCTGCTCCTGAAGGCAGTGAATGCACATCTCACAGTACAGACACAAGTGTTCAGTCCCCACAGAAGCCTGGTCCACCACAGAGACCCAGGCCCACTCACAGAGGTTAAAAACAATGACTGCAGATGCTGGAAACCAGATTCTGGATCAGTGGTGTTGGAAGAGCACAGCAATTCAGGCAGCATCCGAGGACAGGCAAAATCGACGTTTCGGGCAAAAGGGCTTTTGCCGGAAACGTCGATTTTGCCTGTCCTCGGATGCTGCCTGAATTGCTGTGCTCTTCCAGCACCACTAATCCAGGCCCACTCTCAATCCATTTCTATACTTGCAGCTGACCCACAGGGGCTCAGTTCAATCAAAAAAGTGAAAACACATGCAAAAATAAAGTGCAAGCTCTAAAATTAATAGTGCAAGGGCCAAGCCCTGCCACAAATCATCATTGTCCTTGCTCAAAAAACAAAAAGAGTAATGCACAGGCTACACCCAGCTATCTCCTGGTTATTTTTTTCTTCTTTTTTCTTTACAATAAATCGGTCTACTCAAAGAGGTCAGGCCCACCATGGAGTTTCAGTCCATGCACAGGAATCGAAGCAGGGGTAGATCAGAAATTCAGTCCAAACAGCTGACCATGGAACAAAGAATCAGTCCCACCACCAAATTTCCTCTTCTACTTCCATATCTTCTCCAAAATAACAATACCGCTGGTTGCAATGTGGCAGCTGAAAAGCCAGTTCCCCTGGGAAAGGGAATAAAATCAGTAGTGCCACTGGCTGTAGCCAGCCAGATTAAAGTCAGTTCCTCAGGAAGGAAAATGATACAACTCTGTTAAAAGAGAAAAGGCCCACAATACCACTGGCTGTGGCCAGCCAGCTCAAGAGCCAATGTCCATCACCTGCTGCTGTTTCACCCCCCTCCCCAGTCTGGAAATATCAGGTTTGACCTAGTACCAAGTCTTTTCCCCATCATCAACTCTACTGGAGCTATCCCTGTTGTTGCATGAAGGGTCATCCTATAAATTGAACAGGAACCTGGATAGTTTGATGTCAAACGACAGTGTAGGCTGCTACTTTAAACCTACCTTCAACGTTTGGACTGCTCTTTCCACCAGACCATTGGATGATGAATCGTATGGAGGTGTCCATTCGACTTTAGGAAATACTCAGATTCCTGCTGGTAAATGACATTCTGTTGTCCATAACCAACACATCTGGGAGTCCATGTATCATGAACAATGTTCGCAGTTTCTCAATCGTTATCCCTGAACTTGTCAAATGAACTTTATGCACATCTAACCACTTTGAATGGGTGTCTATAATGACCAGGAACATTGAGCCCATGAAAGGACTGTCATAGTCAACATGTAACCAAGTCCAGGGTTTCCTCGGCCATTCCAATGATTGTGGGGACACCACTGGTGGCAATGTTTCTTCTTATTGGTTTGCTGGACACTGCAGCTATGATGGCATTCCAACCCTGGCCACGAGACACAGGTTCTTGCTTGCATCTTCATCTTGGAAACCCTGGGTGACCCTGCTGGAGTTCAGCCAGTATCTGGTGGCAAGGGTGGTTGTCCCTGAACTTGGGACAACCACCCTTGCTCCCCACAGTAATATGCTGTCCTCTACAGTAGTCTGGTCTCGCTAGGTCCAGAAAGGTTTCAATTCTGGTTGTGATGGCCCTTCTGATTCCTCCATTACCACCAGTTGTTACAGTTTCACTAGGACCAGATCTTTTTGTGCCTACAGTCAAATCTTGTCAGCAGTGACTGGAAGGATGTCCAGGAAGTTTAAAACCAAAACTGACTCTTCAAGGGGAGGCACCACTGATGGAGTATCTGGCAATGTGAGGCAGACCAAGGTAAAGCATTAGCCACTTAGCTTCCTGGACAGTGTTCTAACTTGTATGCACTGAGAGTAAGGGCTAATGCTGAATTCTACTGGAATTTCTGAGCGGCACCTGCAGTAGCCCTAACAAGAGTATTTAATCTGTTGCTAGGACAAATTCCCATCCATAAAGGTACTGGTAGAACTTCCTCACGCTAAAGATGACCACCAAACCTTCCTTCTCTATCTGGACGTATTTGCATCAGCCAAAGTCCAGGGGCATGTGCTATTGGCCGTTCCTCTCCATTGAGCCACTGGTGAGCCAACACTAACTCGATACCATATCGGGAGGCATTGCATGTCATTACTACATCTTGCTTGGGATCGTAGTGACCCAACACCTTAGATGACAATAGCTTTTTTTTTAATTTCCCTCAAGGCTACTTCTTGGCTATATGACCATTTCCAAGGCTGACCATTTTTCAATAGAAGGTGTAAGGGTGCCAAGATGCAGGCTAGCTTACATAAAAATTTTCCACAATAACTCACTAACCCAAGGAAAGACCTAAGCTCCGGAACAGACCTGAGAGCTGGGGGTCCTTTGATTGCCCTCACTTTATCTTCCAATGGGTGTTGGAACCCAAGTAACCCAAGTAAGTCATTCGGACTGCCTAGAACATACCTTTTTCCCATCTAAGGTGCACGCTTGCCTGGAAGAAATGTTTAAGCACTATGTCCAAGTTCTTCAAGTGCTTTTTATTGGTCTTTTCTGTTATTACCATATCATCCAGATAAATAGCACCTGGTGTAGCCCTTGTAAAATGATCAGCCAGTAAAAGATTGGTTGACTGACAGGAAGCAAAGAGTGCGGTTAAAGGAGTGCTATTCTGGCTGGCATTCAATGACTAGTGGTGTGCTTCAGGAATTGATGTTGGGACCACAATTATTTACAATTTATATAGATGATTTGGAGTTGGGGACTACTTATACAATGTCAAACTTTGCCAATAACACTAAGATGAGTGGCAGAGCAAAGTGTGCAGAGGACTGTGAAACTTTGCAGAGGAACATAGATACATTGAGTGAGTGGGCAAAGGTCTGGCAGATGGAATACAATGTTAAGAAATGGGAAGTCATACATTTTGGTAGGAGTAATAGCAAAATAGATTATTACTTGAATGGTTAAAAACTTACAGCATGCTGATTTGCAGAGGGACCTGGGTGTTATTGTGCATGAATCGCAGAAAGTTGGTCTGCAGGTACAGCAAGTAATTAGGAAGGCAAATTGAATTTTGTCCTTTATTGCCAAAGGGGCTGAGTGTAAAAACAGAGACATTATGTTACAGCTGTACAATGTGCTGGTAAGGTCACACCTGGAGTACTGTGTGCAGATTTAGTCTCCGTACTTGAGAAAGGATGTACTAGCACTGAAGAGGGTGCAGAGGAGTTTCACTAGGTTGATTCCAGAGTTGAGGGGGTTGGCTTATGAGCAGAGGCTGAGTACATTGGGATTATATTCATTGGAATTCAGAAGAATGAGGAGGGATCTTATAAAAACATATAAAATTATGAAGGTAATCGATAAAATAGAAATAGACAGGATGTTTCCACTAGTAGGTGAGACTAGGGCAAGAGGGCATGGCCTCAAGATTAGAGGAAGCAGGTTTAGAACTGAACTGAGAAGGAACCTCTTCACCCAGAGGGTTGTTAATCTATGGAATTCCCTGCCCAGGGAAGTAGTTGATGCTACTTCAGTAAACGCTTTTAAAGCTAAGGTAGATACTTCTTTGAAAAATCAAGGAATTAAGGAATATGGTGAAAACGCGGGTAAGTGGACCTGAGTCCATGAAAAGATTAGCCATTATCTTATTGAGTGATGGAGAAGGCTCGAAGGGCCGGATGGCCTACTCCTGGTCCTAGTTCTTATGTTCTTATACCAAATGGTCTCTGAGCGTCTCATGTAGTGTTAACCCAAAAATCACACACCTCTGCTAGTCATCTTAACCTCATCAAAATCCTGATACAGACTCCCCTGGTTCTCTAACAGCCAAATAAAATGAACAGCGTTTCAAAATCACAAGAGATGTGGATTCGTTAATCAACTCATTCAACTCTTAGAAGGTTTTAGTGTCTGGTGCCCCGGAAAGTTAAGGCCCTTATAACCAAAAATACTGCAGCTCCACAAGCAGTCAGAAGGATAACTCATTGTTTTTCATCTGCCCCTGTATCAGTTGCCCAGAAAAAAATCTAAAAAGATTCTAAATCCCTTGTTTACATTTTTTAAAATTTTATAAAACTGTACAAAATTCAGACAATTAACAGTTAACAATAAACAGCAATTTACAATAAACAGCAATTTATAGGGGAAAGGGATGGCAAGGCCAAACCCCAAACCCCACCATACAACCAATTATCCCTTCTTTTCTTGAGGAGATTCTAATCTGCTGTTTTTTTTTTAAATATAACCCCCCCCCACACTACTACCAGGTAGCGGTAGTACTTATTTCTCCCCAGCACCCATGTTGTATGCCTGCAGGTGTAGGAAACAATGAAGAAACAATGAGTGCAGAAATCTTTATTCATATTCCACCACCAGAGAGAAAAAAATACCTGAGTGGCCAGTAACAAGCAGTGCCCTTCTCTTTAGGGACAATACGTACTTGAATGGAAAGGTGAAGGGGAAGGGAGGGATTAAATATAGAATGGGAAGGGGAAATAAAACACGCCATACCCCACGGTGCCAACCTCTCCCTGAAGACCTTGAGAGTGTCAGTAGATGTTGGTCAGCCAGGGCTTCCTGGTTAACAAGCCCAATTAATGATTTTGTAGTCAACAAGATCCACCTGATTCCAATCACGACAGTTATGAATAAAAATATACTCATTCTCACACTTCCTTTAAGGGAAATTTTCAGCATTGTAGCATCCTGTTTAGTGCTAACTCCCCTTATTAATGAGTCAAACTATCTCACAACTCAGTATCAAGTTTACTTTAAATGAAGTAAAACCTTTCAAAAACATATACTTAATAACATCAAATACTATTCACTGATGTGCTTCTTGTCTTGTATCTGACTGTCTCAAAGATTGGGACAAGTTCATGGGACAGTACAATAAGTGCCAAAAAAGTAATATAATTGACGTTGTGGAAACAACTAAATCTTGAAAACACAGAAAATGCTGGAAATACTCCAGAAATCTGGCCGTATCTGTGAAATCAGAAACCGTGTTAGTATTTCTACTCAATGACCTTTTATCAGAACTGGAGCATGTGAGAGATGTAACCATTTTTGGAAAAGAATCGGAGGATGAAAGACAAACCAGATTAAAAAACAAAAGGAATGATGGTGCAAACTGAAGGGGATTAGGCAGGTCAAGTGAAACATGGTCGAGAGGAGGTGTAAATGGCGCAGATTAATTATCAGCACTTCCTTCTGAAAAATGGAAATGTCACATGATTTGAAATTATTGAACTCTTTTGTTGAATCTGGAAGGCTGCAACAGTGTTAATGAGGAGACAAGGTATTGTTCCTTCAGTATACATTGAGCATCATGGGCACAATATATGGTGACATGGGAAAAGAGGTCATTGTGGGTAAGGGGCAGAGAATTCGAATAACAGATGACCAAAAGTTCACAGTAATGACTGTGGACTATAATATGTTGAATGAACTGGATAACCAAATAGCCAAACTTTTTCCAAGCTGATTGCCATGTTGAAGTATTTCATGCACTTCCAGTCACTACTTTAAAATTTTGAAAGCAGACAATTAAAATAACTGCTGCAGATCATGTTACTTTTGGCATTTTGAGCTTCAGACAGCCTCAAGTCTCAAGCAAATATATAATTAAATATGGACGTTCCCAGCCATCCAGGAATTTCCATGTTTCTTTGTTTAAGAGTGGATCATCAACACACAGTCTGTAGCATTCCATTCAGATCCAAATCATCTTCACAAATGTGTCTTTAATCTCTGATGGAATATGGGTGTGACCATGCCAGCAGTTATTAAAATGTATTTATCAACCTGTTATTACAGACCTCAAGAGCAGTTGGGATTTGAACTCAGGCCTCCTAGTCCAGTGTTAAGGACACTATTCTCATAGGCCACTAATTATTGCCTATTCCTAATTAGGACTTGAACTAAGTGGACATTTCATAGAGCAGTTAAGCGTAAACTTCATTTCTGGAGGTGAGACGCAGGCCTCACAGGTTAGGGAAGAGATTCCCTTCTTTATACGACATTAATGAACCTGGTGGATTTTTGTGACACTCAATGATATGTCTCCTGGTCACCGTTGCTGGTATCTTCAGTCAAAATTCCTTCAATTTACCAGTGCATTAGCATAGACCTCTGCTTTCCTAGGAGAAAATGGAGACTGCAGATGCTGATCTATATCAACCAAATTGACATTCCTGATGAAGGGCTAATGCCTGAAACATCAATTCTCCTGTTTCTCAGATGCTGACTGACCTGCCGTGCTTTTCCAGCGCCACACATTTTCCCCTGCGTTTTCCTAGGCTGGTGACATTACTACGACGCCATTGCCTTTTTTTTATTCATTCACAGAATGTGGGTGTCACTGGGTAGGTCAGTGCCCAGTGGGTCTGGAATCACAAGTAGGAAAGCCTAAAAGAAATTGTTTTTTCAACTATTGACAATTGATTCATGGTCATCATGAGACTCTTTAGTTCCAGATTTTTGTTTTATTGAATTCAAATTCCACCATTTGCAGGATTTAAGCCCAGATCCCTAGAACATTACCAGATTCTCTGGATTAACAGTTCAGTGATAATATAGCTAGGCCATTGACTCCCATTAAGTGAATGTGAATGGACACCATCTTTCACATTGTTATGGTTTCCCTCATTTAAATTGGGCAAGGTACATCTTAAGGTGTCAAATTACAATAATGTGTGTTGAGCACACGACCATTCTTTGGAAAATGACTTTAAGCTTGTACAAATACATGAAAGGATGCCACTTAGCTGTATACTTTTAAGCAGAAGCTGTTCAGTAGAGTCAAAGTTCTATTGGGAAGTCTTTGAACTATTTGCCCATAATCTAAGCAAGCAAGGTAATGAACCTTAAAATTGCGAGAAGGGAACCCTCTAATCTGTTCCAACTTTCAATTCACATGAGAAACAGCCTCTTTGGAAATTTAACTGTATGAGTGTGTGTGTGTGTGTGTTCACATTTTAAGCATCCACTGCAAGTCTGTGACAGTCTTTACATTAAAACTCACTAAGAAGCATGTTGGTAGAATTATCAAATTAGGACAATCACTCAGAAACAATGAAAACACCTTGCTTGCAAATATCTTGATCATATGCAATAATAAAGGAATAAACTCATTGTGTCCCTGACATTCATGGTGGCTCTGTGGTTAGCACTGCTCTCTCACAGTGTCAAGGGCCTGGGTTCAATTCTAGCCTCAGGCAACTGTCTGTGTGGAGTTTGCACATTGTCCCCATGTCTACATGGGTTTCCTCTGAATGCTCTGGTTTTCTCCAACAATCCAAAGATGTGCAGGTTAGGTGAATTGACCATGCTAAATTGCCCATAGTGTTCAGGGATGTGTAAAATTAGATGCATTAATCAGGAGTAAATGTAGAGCACTTGGGTGGGTTACTCTTCAGAGGGTCGGTGTGGATATGTTGGGCCAAATGGCCTGTTTTCACACTGTAGTGATTTGATGACATGATGTTCATTATTGAAATTCGAAGTATTGTCATCTATAATGTAACCAGATCTGTCTTTATTGCCTGGTCTTTGTAATGAATATTCCTTTAATCATGGGCCAAATTCCAGCAATTTGGATCACAGTTTAGGAATGGAGCTCTAGTCCTTGAATATCTATTTAAAGTTATGACAAGTTTGACTGGGTGGATTCTAAAAGACAGTTTCACTAACGATCATCATTTTTCCAGTATAAGGCATCAGCCATTTAGAACAGAGAAGATATTTCCGCTCTTGAAGCATTGCAAATCTTTGGAATTCTGCACCCCAATGGGATGTGGATTCTCAGTAGATGAATGTATTAATTCTAAGATTGGTAAGCCTTTGGACACATGGTGAATTAATTGATACAGGAAGAGGTTTGGAATGTGTAGTGGATGTAGAATATCAGCCGTAATCTGTAGATTAGCAAAGCAGAAGTCTGTGCAACTTGCTCCAACTCCCATATCTTATGTTCCTTTATTCTAATTAAAGAATAAAATAATTCAACCTGAAAGCTAAAGTTATGAAAATACAGGGAAAGCTCAAGGAAATGAAAAGAATAATTGAGAAAAGAGATAAGATGCAGAAGGAAATTTCTATTTGAAATTATTTATTTTGGGTAATATAACATAAATAATACTTTGATCAATCTGATCCTGATATCTGAATGGTCTTAAAGTAATATATGGGGAGTTTCAGTGTTACACTGTGAGCTGGTACTTAAAAAATAATATCTTGGCCAGCGAGCAGAGCATTCCTTCGAGATTTAGTACCATAAGAGGTAATGAACTGTGACAGTAGCACAATAATTTATATGTCATCGTACCTTTTAAACAGTTATACTACCAGTTATTAATATCTCCATGACATCTTTCCATATATGTGGTAATAATATTCTTTCTCAGCGAAAGCTGTTGCCCACGGCATTTCTTTGCCTGGGGAAATGTTTCTACTTCACAATCAGCATCAAGCAGTGTAGAAAAGTTTCACAGATCTCATACAGAGCTTGCATACATATTGCAGTTTTGTTTTTCCTTTGATCAAAGGTTATAGCTGCCTGCACTGATTCATAGTTGAGAACTTTATTGACAAATACTTCCGCTTGTATGAAATGAACAAAGTTACTTCAAAGCTTGCTTTAAAGTGCTTCCTTATATTTGACCAATCTCACTTTAGAATTCCCTTGGAGAGCTGTCACCATTAAAATTGCAAGAAACTCAGTGAATAAGAATTAAAGATGCAACTGACCTTTGGAATAAAAACACGGGTCAACATTTTATTCTGCATGTGATTTGCAACAAAATTGAAGACTAATTTATGAAGAATAGATTTCTGAATTCATTGCTGTTATACAGGCCATACGAACAGGGCCATTCATGAGGTACACATTCAGTCCATTCAGTGAACTAATATAAGTCCACTTATTGTGCTCAGTAAGTTTTGCAAAGTGTGGTGAAAGCAATGCTTCCCTGTTTGTTGAGTATTTCTGTGATATTTTTAAGTTTGCATTTACTTAGAAACTCAGAATTCCACAAAGTACTTCACAATTATTTACATTCTTATTAGAATCTCGGACATGTAGTACAGGAAATCTGTTGACAGCAAACAACAATGTGGCAACATCTAGACAATCTGTATTTAATGCTAATGAGTGAGAGAAATTGATTGTGCAGGACACCAAAAGAACTCTTCTGCACTTCTCCAAAGTAATACCATGTAATACTTAACATTTATCTGAGAGGCAACACAGGCCCAAGATTTAATACTTACCAAAAGAAATGTTGTATAATATTCCTTCAAGAATGCAAGGGCTTTGACAAATGGTCAGTTAGACTCGAAACGTCAGCTCTTTTCTCTCCTTACAGATGATGCCAGACCTGCTGAGATTTTCCAGCATTTTCTATTTTGGGTAGAGTTAAAAGCAAATGGACATAAAACTGATCCTATTAAATGAGATGCAATGTTTTGCTATAATCTAGCCATGTTTACTAGCCTTGCCATGAGGAAATTATTCGCAATCTATATCTGTAATCTCAGTCCACTGCTATAGAGAACTGTAGAGTTTTTCAGCAAACAAAACAGTTCTGGGCCTTCACCTACATATGCTATAATTGCTATGATCTAATTAATTTCTCTGGATGTCTTTGTTCTCTTAAGATGTAAAATCTTGCAAAAATTCCTGAACATTCATATTTTGTAAAATGTTTTGCCTGCATTAGATGGCAACATCATTAAAATGTAAGATGTTAAAAGCAAAAAAGAATTAGAAATGGTTTCTATTTCTTACAATATGTCACATTCCATCAGGATATGAGCTCCTGAAGGTATGAAATGTTATGCCATTGATTGTATTCATGTATCTGAAGAAGTAACTTACTTCCAGTGGTAATTCATAATATATTTTACTTCCACAAGACTGCCTCAAATTTTCTAGCCAGCTGCATATTAACAAGCATTGAAATACATACTTTCTCCTTTGAACGAGTTAGCTGGGAAGGAAAAGATACTTATGAAACTCACTGGTATGTTTTGTTTTTATTTCATATTATGTAGTAATAAACAAACAGAACTGCATCTAACAACCCTGTGATTCATTGACTATCAGTAAACATTTACTCTTGCTGCCGTTCTCTCAGTAGAGCACAAAAATATTTGTTATGGTTAGAAATTGTATTAATTTAGCATGAGAGTATGGAAAAAGAAAGAAAGAAAGATTTGTACTGCTCATAATCACCAAACATCTGAATTCACTTTATGGTCAAAAACATGGTCATTGTTATAATGTCGGAAACAAGACACCAATTTGTATACAGTTAAGCTCCCACAAACAGCAATTTGATAATGACCAGAAAATCAGATTTTTTGTGATGTCGATTGATGGATATTGGTTAGCTAATTGGTCATAACTCTTCTGGTCTTCTTCAAAATCATGTAACAAAACTCTACATCCATCCGGACGGAGGGGGCTTTAGTTTACCATGTAATTTTAAACGTAGCACTGAAATAACTCCAAAGAGGCTGGTACCTTGTTACCATGTCACCCTTTATTTACACTGGCATTGTACTTGATGTTGGTCTGGCATCCTCAGAGCCAGCTCTCAGAGTGAGAGAAAGTCTGACAATCTGTCAACTAGAGCTTCCCAATTGGACCAGGTTAACAGCCCCAATCAACAAACTGTAGTCTATGAGGTCCACCTGGCTGACCTTGTTAAAATTACTACAAGCACCTCCGACAGTGCAGCACGCCATCGGCACTGCACTGGAATGTCAGCCTTGTTTTTCATTTGCTCAAGTCCAAAAGAGGGAATTGAACCTCGAATTTACTCAATAATTCACACAAAAAAAACATTATTTTAGATCTAATAAATTTTCTCTTAGAATTTTAATAAAATAATAAGTTCCTGCCAGGGAGAATCTGAGAGTTACAATAAAAGACCCCTAAAGGGCTCTAGAAGACGAGTACAACAGGTTATCAGTCAATAACCCTGTTCAACTTACAGATTGAAACCTAGCAGGAAATATTCAACCAGAATACAAATGATGACATCCCTGCATTTAGAAGCTTCAAGTGTATATACCTCTTCAAGTGCAACTTAGAGGATAAGGGCAGCTGGGTTACAGTCAGAGGGAGGAAAGTGAGCCGATGTTCAGAGCAGGGATCCCCTGTGGCCGTTCCCCTCAGCAATAAGTATGCCGTTCTGGATACTGCTGGTGGGTTCGGCCTACCAGGGGAAAGCCATAGTTGTCAGATCTCTAGCACTGAGCCTGGCACTGTGGCTCAGAAGGGAAGGCGGGAGGGGGGGAGAATAGAAAAGCGCTAGCCATTGCGCTAGTTAGAAGGATCGACAGGAGATTTTGTGGTCAGGAACGGAACTCCTGGAAGGTATGTTACCTCCCCAGTGCCAGGGTCCGGGATGTTGCTGATTGGGTTTACAGGATTCTGAAGGGGGAGGGGAAGCAGCCATATTGGCACCAATGATATAGCCAGGAAAGGGATTGAGGATATGAAAAGTGACTACAGCGAGTTAGATTGGAAGCTGAAGAGCAGGACGAGTAGAGTGATCTTAGGTTTGCTACTAGTGCCACGAGATAGTGAGGTGAGGAACAGTAAGTGAATGCAGCTTAACACGTGGCTGCGAGACTGGTTCAGGAGGAGGGCTTCAGATGCCTAGACCATTGTGATACCTTCTGGCGAAGGTGTGACCTGTACATGAAGGATGGGTTGCATTTGAACTGGAGGGGCACAAATGTCCTGGGTGAGAGATTTGCTCGTGTGATTTGGAAAGGCTTAAACTGGTTTGGCAAGGGGGTGAGAATCAGAGTCACATATCTGAGAGGGGTCAGGTGCAGATGGGGCAGTGACATGATGTAGTGAATCTATCGGGAATGGCTCTCACGCGATGAAACAAAGTGATCGGTTAAAATGTGTCTGCTTTAACGCAAGGAGTGTCGATACAAGAGTGACAAACTTAGAGCATGGATCAGTTCCTGGGACTACGATATTGTGGCCATAACAGAGATGTGGGTTTCACAGGGTAAGGAATGGTTGCTTGATGTTCCAAGGTTTAGAACGTTTAAAAAGAACAGGGAGGGTGGAAAAAGAGGAGGAGGTGTAGCATTGCTAATCAGAGAGTGAATCTCAGCTACAAAACAAATGTTGATGAGGAAGGTTTATCTACTGAGTCAGTATGGGTGGAAGTTAGGAACAGCAAGGGAACAGCTATCTCATTGGGGGTTTTCTACAGACCGTCTAATAGCAGTAGAGAGATTGAAGAACTCATAGGCGGGCAGATTCTGGAAAAATGTAGATGTAGCAGGGTTGTTGTTATGGGTGATTTCTACTTTCCCAATATCGACTGTAACCTCCTAAGTACAGATGGATTGGATGGAGCCATTTTTGACCGGGAGGGTTTGTGTTCAGGAGGGTTTCCTTACTCAGTGTGTGGACAGACCGACGAGGGGAGAGGCCATTTTGGATTTGGTGCTCAGCAATGAGCCAGAACGGGTATCAGATCTCGGGGTAGGAGAACACTTTGGTGACAGTGATCACAACTGCCTCACATTTAGCATAGCCTTGGAGACGGAAAGGGACAGTTATCAACAGAAGATATTTAATTGGGGAAAAGGAAATTATGACGCTATCAGACAGGAGTTGATTGTTCCACAGAAACGGCACAGCAGACATGTGGAGACTATTTAAGGAGCAGTTGTTGCGAGTGATGGACAAATTTGTTCCTCTGAGACAGGTAAGAAAGGATAAGATTAAGGAACCTTGGATGATGAGAACAGAGGAGCATCTCGTCAAAAGGAAGAAGGCAAAAGGTGGAGGAAGCAAGGCTGTAGCACAGCTGCACGGGATTACAGGCTTGCTAGAAAGGAGTTCAGAAATGGACTGAGGAGAACCAGGAGGGAGCATGAAAAAGGCTTGGCAGGAAGGATTAGGGGAGAACTCAAAGGCATTTTACTCATACATGAGGAATAAGAGAATGACCAGGGAGAAGGTAGGGCTGATCAGGGATAGTGGAGGGAACTTGTGCGTGGAGTCTGAGCAGATAGAGGAAGCCCTAAATGAGTTTTTTGCTTTGGTTTTCACGAAGGAAAGGGGCCTTGTTGTAAATGAAAACATTGAGGAGCTGGGATACAGGCTTGACCAGATCAAGATTGATGAGATTGATGTGCTGGAAATTTTGGAAAACATTAAGATTGATAAGACCCCAGGGCCAGACCAGATTTATCCTGAGCTGTTCCGGGAAGTGAGAAAGGAGGTTGCTAAGCCATTGGTGATGATATTTGTCTCCTCATTCTCCACAGGAGTCATACCAGAGGATTGGAAGGAGACAAATGCTCCTCTTTTCAAGAAGGGCAATAGGAAAATCCCTGGTAATTACAGACCAGTCAGTCTTATGTCTGTGGTCAGCAAAGTTTTGGAAAGAATTCTGAGGGATAGGATTTATGACTATTTGGCAAAGCATAGTGTGATTAAAGGCAGTCAGCATGGCTTTGTGAGGGGCAGGTCATGCCTCACAAACCTTATTGAGTTCTTTGAGGAGGTGACAAGACAGGTCGACGATGGTCGAGCAGTGGATGTGTGTATATGGACTTCAGCAAGGCATTTGATAAGGTTCCCCATGGTAGGCTCATTCATAAAGTCAGGAAGTATGGGATACAGGGAGATTTGGCTATCTGGATTCAGAATTAGTTGGCTGACAAAAGGCAGAGAGTGGTGGTAGATGGAAACTATTCTGCCTGGAGGTCAGTGATGAGTGGGATCCCACAGGGCTCTGTTCTCAGGCATCTGCTCTTTGAAGTTTTTATAAATGACTTGGATGAGGAGGTTGAGAGGTGGGTTAGTAAATTTGCAGATGACACAAAGGTTGGAGTTGCCATTGTTAGTATCGAGGCTATTGCAGGCTGCAGCGCGACATAGACAGGATGCAGAGCTGGGCTGAGTAATGGCATATGGATTCAACCTGGATAAATGCAAAGTGATGCATTTTGGAAGGTCGATCTCAAATGCTGAATATAGCATTAAAGACAGGATTCTTGGCAGTGTGGAGGAACAGAGGGATCTGGGTGTGCAATACATAGATCCCTCAAGGTTGCCACCCAAGTGGATACTGTTGTTAAGAAAGCATATGGTGTTTTGGCTTTCATTAACAGGGGTATCGAGCTTAAGAGCTGTGAGGTTTTGCTACAGCTCTATAAGTCCCTGGTGAGACCACACTTGGAATATTGTGTCCAGTTCTGGTCGCCTTACTATAGGAAAGATACAGAGGCTTTGGAGAGGGTGCAAAGAAGGTTTACCAGCATGCTGCCTGGACTGGAGGGCTTGCCTTATGAAGAAAGGTTGAATAAGCTTGGACTTTTCTCTCTGGAGAGAAGGAGTATACCTGAATGAGGTATACAGGAAAATGAGAGGAATAGATAGAGTCAATAGCCAGAGACTTTTCCCCAGGGCAGGATTGAGTTGTACGAGGGGTCATTGTTTTAAGGTATTAGGAGGAAGGCGTAGAGGAGATGTCAGGAGTAGGTTCTTTACACAGAGAGCTGTGAATGCAATGCCAGTGATGGTGGTGGAGGCAGAGTCATTAGGGACATTTACGTGACTGCTGGACATGCACATGGATAGCAGTGAGTTGAGGGGTGCGTGGGTTAAGTTATTATATTTTACATTAGGATTAAACCTCAGCACAACATTGTGGGCCTAAGAGATGAGATATTTACACTGGGAATAGTCATTACTCAAGGAATAAATATAGGTCAGCAATCTCATCAAGATTACTAATGTTACCACATAGGGAAAAGTAGACTAACATCCAACAGTAACCTGAACTCTGACAGAAGAGCTGCCTACATATCATTTTCCATGTACCTTACTAAGCAGGTTAGCTAATGTATTCTAGTTGCTATATTATTTATTGTTTCTGAGATGGTAGATTTGTGAATATGCACCAGAATTGTTTTTAAATTCTTGAAATATGGGTGTTGCTGATAAGGTGAACACCAGTGAATAGAAAATATCGTGTCCCTTCTTGAAAAACTGTGTGGTGGTATCATCAGAGCCACTTGATGGTCACTTTAGAGAACAGCTGAGAAGCAACAATATTGATGGCCCACATATAAGCCAAATTGCTTAAGTAAGGAAGTAAGCATGATCTTTTAAGAGTAGTGTGGCAACATTCAAGCTTAGAGTCAAAATTTAATTTCAGTTTAAACAGAAGTCATAGTTTTGAAACAAATTACATTTTGCAAATTTGAACTGTTGACCAGCAATTGTTGCAAATCCAGGACTTTCTGTTCAACATTGGCAATTGCTTATGAATTGATTCTCCACCAAAAGCTTGTATAAGAATAGATAAAATCAAGAATGAAAAGAACCTAATTTGATCCATCAAAACTTATTCTTCTGATTTGTTAACACTCCCATATTACAGGGTTATGGAGAAAAACCAGACAGTGGGACATTGACTTTTAAAGAACCACTGCAGGCATAATGGGCTGAATGGCCTCTTTCTGTGCTCTAAATATTCTAGATAGCAGCCAGCCTCAATTTCATCCCATTAATGTTCTTAGGTTTAATTCCCTACTTGACAAGTGTTACAGACACTTAGCATTCAAAGTAAGATCGTCCTAAATGAAGAGCTAGTGAAAACAAACAGCACTTGTACAAGCATCAAGCTCAACAAATAAACCCAATTTCATTTGACAACTCTGGAATGATACAGAATTCACACAAAACCACAGTATTACACAAACCTGTCCGCTTGCTGTAATGATCAACATAAACTATTTGCTTTTCCATTAAATGGAACAAACAATTCAAACAATGTGACTAAAAACAAAGAATATGCCAAAAACATAATGATTGGAGAATTGATATTGATCTCTTTAAAGCTGTCCCTGTAAAAAATCAGTAAATGAGCTCAGAGTTTGAAAGGAACTAAATGGTCTAGATTCTGAAATCCTGAAGTTGCTGTAAATAATAGTGCTCTTTCATGAAACACACCGTTGAAATCCTGGCCTGTAGCATCTTTAAACAACACTTCACTGCCTGGAAGTTTCTTTTCGTGGTGTGATATCATAGCAAAAACCCCACAAGAAGTTATGCCATATTAATAAATATGCCATATTAATAAAGTGAAACCAGGTTCCTGATGGTGTTGCAAGAGGCTATTGAATAACCTCTATGGCTACCTAGAAAATTAAACTTATATATGCATGATACCTATTTTTCAATGATTGTTCTGCATAGAATTTTATAAAGGTTATTTCTAACATTTCTGACTGTAACATGTGTGTTCTGATCTTTGTTTTACAATCTGTAAAATTTCTGAAAAGGTTTCATAAGGTTTTTTTAGGCAGCTTTCGTAATATCATCAGTACGTTTATTTAAACATGACTAAAAGAAACATTCAGATTTGTTTTCAGCAATCTTTCAAGTTCTGTGTCACCGAGAAATTATTGTTTTTTTTATTTTCTGCTCTTCTATCTGTAGGAATTCTTCAAACTGATTATTACATATTATTTGATGGCACCTAAGTTGCTGAATGCCTGGCATATCCTTGATGTGGCAATAGACTCGAAGGCAAAGGTGAAATCCATGCATAAAGCTTGTGAGACCATTATAAACAGCCTTCTTCATGGTTAGCATGAGTGCCATCACTTTGCTGCTGACTGCTGAGATCCCAAACCAGTGTGTCCAAAGGATATTTATAGTACATCCTTTCACTCTCTAAATCATTGTTCATTTTTTCTTGTTCAGAAACATGCAGAAATGTTCCAATTATATACTCAACCATAATTTGGAATATTTGACTAATGAGTTAGACTGTTAATAAGGTCATAAGACATAGGAGCAGGAATTAGGCCATTCAGCCCATCAAGTCTGTTCTGCCATTCAATCATGGCTGATAAGTTTCTCGAACCCATTCTCTCGCTTTCTACCTGTAACCCTTGATCCCTTTGATAATCAAGAACCTATCTTTTTCAGTCTTAAATATACTCAATAACCTGGCCTCCACAGCCTTCTGTGGCAATGAATTCCATAGATTCACCACAATCTGGCAGAAGAAGTTTCTCCTTATCTCCGTTCTAAAAGGTCTTCCCTTTACTCTAGGACTGTGCTCTTGGGTCTTTGTCTCTCCTACCAATGGAAACATCTTCCCAAAATACACTTTGTCCAGGCTATTCAGTATTCTGTAAGTTTCAATTAGATCCCCCCTCATCCTTCTAAACTCCATCAAGTATAAATCCAGAGTTCTCAAATATTCCGATATGTTAAGCATTTCATTCCTCGAATTATTCTCATGAACCTCCTCTGAACATGCTCCAAGGCTGGTACATCCTTCCTTAGAGATGGGGCCCAAAACTACACACAATACTCCAAATGTGGTCTGACCAGAGCCTTATAGAGCCTCAGAAGTACATCCCTGTTTTATAATTAAGTCCTCTCAAAATAAATCACATCATTGCATTTGCCTTCCTAACTACTGACTCAACCTGCAAGTTTACCTTGAGAGAATCCAGGACTGGAACTCCCAAGTCTCTTTGCATTTCACACTTCTGAATTTTCTCCTCATTTAGAAAATAAAAGTATTTAATCTCAGAACAGTGAAGTCAAAGGAATAGTGCTAGAAATTACATATGCAGAAATATAAATAAAGTTCTGGAAGAATTGTATGAGAACTATAAATTATAAATGTTATTATTATCAGACAGTGGCAGTAATTGTATTAAAGTGATTCTACAATGTCTGACAAGCACAGCCAATAAAAATGATTGCTCACAAATCTCAACAATACAGCAATCAAGAGGCAAAATCATGGTCATTTCATGAAGTCTCTGTTCATTTTTCACAAATGTAAGCAACAAATATCTCAGAAGGGATGTTTTAAAGATATAAAATAACCATTAGAGTTACATACTGCACAACGGAAGATGATTCTAGTTGTTAGAGGTTACTCTAAGCTCCAGGATATTCCTGCAGGTGTTCCTCAGGGTCACGCCCGAGGCTCATCCAAGTTCAGCCTGTTTCATCAATGACCTTGTTCTCCATCATAAGATCAGAAGTTGATGATTTTTGCTGATGTTTGCAAACATTTAGCACCATTTGTGACAACCGAGCTGCTGAAGCTGCCTATGTCCATATGTAGCAAGTCATAGCCAACATCCAGGCTTGGGCTGATAAGTGGCAAGTTACATTCATACCAGGAATGAGTGCTAGGAAATGATTATCTCTAACAAAAGAGAATTTCCCCTTGATGTTCAGTGACTATAAGACAAAGGAGAAGTAGTGGGCCAATCTGTCCACCGAGTAAAAACCAAAAGAACTGTGGATGTTGTAAATCAGAAACAACAACAGAAGCTTCTGGCAAAACTCAGCAGGTCTGGCAGCATCTGTGAAGAGAAATCAAAGTTAATCTTTCCTGCCTTTTCCCTAAAACCCTTGATTCCCTCAAAGAGTATACATAACAAGCAAGCTTTGACAGCTTTCTGCAATAAAAAATTCTACAGATGTATTACCCTCTGACAGAAGAAATTCCACCTCATCTCTGTCTTAAATGGGCAAATCCTTACTCTGAGATTCTGCCCTCTGGTTCTAGACTCTCTCACAAGGAGAAACAAGCTCTCTCTATCTACCTATAACGCCTGCTAACAATCTTGCAAGTTTCAATAAGGTCACCTCTCATTCTTCTAAACTTCAAAATGTACAAGCCAATGCGGACAACCTTTCCTCATAAGAAAATCCCTCTTTGTTTGTTTTCAGCTGAGTGAACCTTCTTTGGAGTATCTCCAATGCCAATTTACCTTTCCTTTGATAAGGGTCTCAGAACTGTTCATAGTATTCAGCTGTGGTCTGACTGGGACATTGTACAGTTTTAGCAAAATCACCCTACATTTATAACCATTCCTTTGAAATAAGAGCCAACATTTCATTGGCCTTCCAACTCTTTTGTGATTTCTGCCAAATCATTCTGTCTGTAGCTTTCTGCAGTCTTTCTCTTTTTAATTAATATTCAGCTCCTCTGTTTTCCCTGCCAAAGTACATAATCTTATATTTCCTACATTATACTCCATCAGCTAAATTTTGATCTGTCTCAATCTGACTCTATCATTCTCACCACCAGTTATTTTTCAGTCAACTGCGTACCAAAACATAGGACATTAATTTCTGTATTCCAAGTTATTAATATGTATTGTAAGTAATTGTGACCCCAGTACTGATCCCTGTGGCACTTCAGTACTTCCAGATTGCAATCCGGCAATTGCCTGTCCTAATCCAACTGTCAGTTTTTTGTTAGTTAATACACTACCTCCAAAACCTTGTCAAAGATACTTATTCCAGTTAAAATATTTCCATGGGAAGGGTGAGACTTTTACCAAAATTTGTGGGGATATGCCATCATAATTACTTTTTGACACATAACAATCTGCTTACCGTACAGGAAATAGTGACTGAATGAGAATTATTCAGAGCACATCCTTATACTTTTCTTTCTCTCAATCTACTCCATCTATTTCAAAAAGGAAATAAATCTGAGAAGGATTTCAATTCAGCCATTGAAAAGTATTCAAATCTGTTTCACCTTGAGTTGTAACACTCATGGAGTAATGGATTTCAAATACCAGAAAGTGACATTTTGGCTCATGTAAAATTAACTTCAAGCGTCTGGTGCCTAATATTTGATATATTTGACATTTTCCATTTTTAGGTTGTAATCTATTATTGTGTCATTAATTTTTTTTATCACTTCCAGTGCGGTACTGGAAGCACTTACTGACAAACTTCACGTTTTGCAATCAGTGTTAATCAGCAGTGCTGTTACGTCAGAAGATCACCCGTGGTTATCACAGAGTTCTTCAGCATTTTAGTATTTCTACTGAGCACCTTATATTTTCCATCTCCCTCATATAGTCCTACTGAAAATCAGTGAGCACAATTCTTCACAGAATGTCATAAATACCTTAACAATGGCATTTGAAATACAGCAAAGAGACAGGGATAAGTCTATTTTACAGGAAATCAGAAACCTAATTTTTCAGTGTTGATGTCAGCAGTCCCATCACAATTAATATGTAGGAACAGGATAAACTGTAGGTCAGAGTAAGCCAGACAGTGTTCTGCGTATTTCTCTAAGTTTTGAAACATCATTCACATTGTCCAAAAAAAAATGAACAACAGAAACTTGAATCAATTTATTAATCATGGATATTTTTCATAACCAAAAGTATATATTAGCACAGTGTGGTGCAGTAGTAGTGTCCTGACCCCTGAGCCAGAGGGCCTGGGTTCAAACCTCACCTGCTCCAAAGGTGTGTGCTAACACATTCAAGAAAGTTATTTGATCATACCTATTAAACACTAGAATATTAACAGTGCACGGCAGGGATTGTCAACTTCTGTCTGCACTCAGCATTCAAGATTCTGTTGATCAAAGTGAAACGGTGGAAAATTGCCAGCTGGCGAGTGCAGGGAAGGAAACCCCTAGCCATGTGTTTGCAAAGACAAATTACAACTTCTTTAATTTGACTTATAATGAATCAGGATAATAGAATTTGATCATTGTAGTGAAATGTTACAGGAAGGGTATTTCAATAAGGATATGGGAAAGAGTTCACTATTTGACATGCAGCCAGATTAATGATAACATACATATTTCTGAATTACTGAGGTAAGAGTCAGAGTTCACATACCAAATCTAAGATGACTCTGATAGTATAATGCTGCAATTTCAAAATAAGAAGACCTTCCTGGAAATTATCAGGAATTTCCCATCTTTCTCATAGGAAACAGTCACAGAGGTAGAGACAGATGGGTCACTTTGCAAATGCAAAATTTAATTTTTCTGTTATTGCATGGGGACCATGCGAAGGCCACAACCCATCTGAGGGAATAAAACTGTGACTCAGCAATAGGCAGGTGGGAAGCAGGGAGTTGGGGAGAAGCTTGTCAAGTTGGTGTTCCATCACTAACATCAAGTCCTCACAGTCTCAAGAACCAAATTGCCATAGATGTGGCAGGCAAGTCTCACTGAGGTCTTGAAGAAGGGTTGCATTTGAAATGTGGACTTCTCCACCTCCAGACGCTACCTGGTTTGCTGTGTTCTTCAAGCCTCACTGGGAAGCCTTCCATATAAATTGGCTGGGGCCTACTTTGTGTTTTGAAAATGTTTTCAGAGAATGTATCCATTCTGAGAGGCACTCTGTTACCGTTATCACATCGGCATCTCCTGATTGGTGCTGACCTTTAATTGCTCAAGGGCCTCAAGCTTCAGGAGGCTGCCCACATCCTTAACTGGAGGATCTGCCCCAGGCCTAGTACTTAGTCACCATCTCACATAATATCTTGTTGGTTCCACACAGGCATTTATGGTTTCTGAAATTCTGGATCAGTACCCTTGGTGAAAAATTGAGCTCCACCTACTTGGGACAGCATTGATGTCAATTCCTTCAAGCATTAAAACCAAGAGCGGAGCACAGACACAACAACTAAAATTTCCCAACTCCATGCAACTGAGATTCAGTCATAAATGACCGAACTAGGTCATTTTATTTGTATTTATTGAGTGCATGCATTTTAATTTGTATTCCGATTTTAGTAATTTTTCCACAAAGAATATTCACATTTCTGTCTGTGCTCTATTACAAAGAGGGACATTAATTAAATTCACTTATTTATCTTTTCTAATAGCACCATGACACACAACTCTACTGCTCCGATTGCTGTCTAAAGGATGAATAATAATAAGCCAAACCCTATCCTAGAGCCAAGGGTCCATTTGTTATTTGATGTATTCTAGACAGGAGATGAAAAGGAGAGAGATACCATTTAATTAGCACTAATAGTTGTCTCCAGTACTGTAGGAAGAGCATTTTCAGAAGTTTTAGATGAGCTTGTGATTCATGTCGGTTCACTCCTTGCTCGTTTCTAAAAGATATTAACCTAAGAGACCCAGTTTTTCTGAAAAAAATATCAGTCACTCCAACCCTAACAGTTAAATATTTGATCACTTCCTTTTTAGAATCACCAAGGAATATGATTCCTATCTCTGTCCAGTAAATGAAATATAGTTATCCTACTTTTGCAGCTATTTATTTGCTCTTTAAGGGTGCTTTTAGTAATCCATTTTATTCCCAATAATTTACTTGAGTTTTAAGTTCATTTGAGTTTTAATGCTCAAATGGATTTTTTTACAGTGAGTAGCTTATGAAGCAAGGCACTACTACATTAGCTACAGTTGATTCCTCAGACAACTGCCTAAATTATACCTAGTGATTAATGGATAAGCTACGGGATGAGCTGCATAAGAAGTAGATTCAGCACAATGGCCTATACCTCAGCCAATCTAATGTTGCAATGGTGAAGAGATAAGCTAGTCCGTAACAGCAGAAGAGATACAAGATAACCATTGATGTGTTGAATAGATAGCAGATGGATTCTCAGCAAGAATCATCTGTTAATCTACTCTAATGATAAACCAGATCCCTCACAATAATTTCTGAGTGCCTTCCCTTTCTCTGTGGTAAATGCATTAACCACTTCACTGCAACATTTGCGTTCATTCCTGCAAATGTCCTTTTTTATTTTGCTTGAAGATTTACAATGAAGTCAACAAACTGTATCCATCTTTGACTTATTGATTCAGCATTTGTGTCACTTTTCAGTGCTATTTATTTTTGCCTTTTGCAGTGAAGTTGATCCCTGAAATACATATCATAACCCTTTCCTTATCATGATTATGTACTCTCTTAACAATTCTGTATGCCTTTGCAGTCTTAAATGCCTGTGAACAAGAGTTTATCACACTGACAGTTACATGGCAACCCTTTTCCAAAGCAGTGCATGTGCCAGATTATATTGTATCTCAGTTTGACCCTATTTTAACTTGACTTGCTCGAGAGACCATTCTGAGCTGGTGCTCAGCGTATAAGAAAATCTGCTCATTCACATCATTTGAACACTTTTGTTCATTGTAATTTAGGTTGATTTTGATTATTATATTAATAATACGATGTAAGCTTCCCATTAAATTTACTGCTACCATGGAGTTTGATCCCCATCTTGGCACAATGAGCCTGGTTAGGTTTGACCTTATTGCCCTTGTTAGTTCAACCTGCATAAGAAAGCTCAACATGCCTTATTTCTAAGGCATAACCTCTTCCTTATGGCACATACATGTTGGCCCTATATCCCACAAGCAGAAAATTAATTAGGTAAGGATATACTGTACACATGTGTTCTGACTTAAGGCATGTTGCAGAACATTTCATGGTTGGCTTGTGATGTTAAAGTAAGCTTTGATTGACCCTGTACTTTCTAAAGATTTATTTTTGCTTCTCTGAGCTTTGCTTTACTGGCGCTTTTTAGATTAGATTACTGACAGTGTGGAAACAGGTCCTACGGCCCAACAAGTCCACACCGACCCTCTGAAGAGCAACCCACTCAGACCCATTCCCCTACATTTACCCCTTCACCTAACACTACAGGCAATTTAGCATGGCCAATTCACCTAACCTGCACATTTTTGGACTGTGGGAGGAAACCGGAGCACCCGGAGGAAATCCACGCAGACACAGGGAGAATGTGCAAACTCAACACAGACAGTTGCCTGAGGCGGGAATTGAACCCGGGTCCCTGGCACTGTGAGGCAGCAGTGCTTACCACTGTGCCACCATGCCACCCATGTATTTTGTCAATTGCATATTGAGCCTAACCACAACCCTCATATTATTGTGGAGCTAAAACCATAATCATTTCTGGTTTTAACAATCATTGGATAATGTTTTTTGCTTGAATACTATTTTCACTTCAGAGAGTGGAATCCTTTCAATGCACAGGGGAAGATCCAGAAGCATTATGTTTGGAGTTATAGAAAGCAGCATGGACTACTGGCAATCTAAATCTCAAGTGCTCTGTTAATTGACAGTTACTAATTCCTGAAGAATATTACCTTATCCTCCAGGTTCTCTGTTTTAACTCTCTCTTTGTTTTCTTCATTCCTCTTTGCCTATGTTAACAACGAGAGGAATTTGCTTCCAAGGGAAAAGGTGTCAGAATGCATTTTTCAATGGGTCTCAACTTCCTACATTACAACAATGATTTACACTTCAAACATGGCTGCAAAGTATCACATGATATTCTGAGATTGAGAACGGCACCATAAAAATGTAAGACTTCATTTTTTTAACACCACCATTCATTTCAAACTGTACACAAGCTTGCATTTGTACAAGCACTCACAATCCTGCAATAAAGTGCTGATTTCTTAATAAGAGTAGTTGGTTGATTTATGTCTTTGGTATTGAGAGATCTGCAGAGCCAATTGTGTTGTTATCACTAGATGAACCAATACTATAATCAAATAAGACATGTTATTTATGCGCTTAATGTCAGATCATCACATAAATCTAGCATTTTGATAGAACGAAAGCAAATGAACTTCTTTATATGCAAGAAATGTCTTTTTAACATTTTCTGCCATAAAAATCCAATGATCTCACGCAGCGAAGTGATTGTAATTGTTAATAAAAGCACTGCTCTTCTACATGAAACTGGGGTCTCATTATTTATTCACATAAGATTAAGGGGATAAAAGAACTAAAATTAACTTGCCTTGACCTTATCATAATGCACTGTCAGAACAGTGAACATTTCAGTTGTTCAGTACAGTGCCAGACACTCGCATAATGAACACAGGAGGCTGCTGATGACCAGGTATACTGGCGAACTATTAATATAAAGGGTGGTTTGTGTAAGCAGCCATACTGTGCAGAGTGTTGCAGCCCAATTAGTGTCAGATTCCAAAAGCATCCACAGAATGAAGTTCTAGACCTTAATGGGCACATGCAAACCATTAATAAGCAACTGCAATAAAAGCATCTTTTTGCATTCTACAGATCATTGCTTTGAATAGAGTTTGACCATTAACTTGCAATTTGACCTATTGTCCACTGTAACTTAGTGTTAGTGTCTTTTCACCTGTGAACACCCAGTGGGAATAAGTTTTTTTTAATCTTTTCATGTTGAGGTATATTTCCCATTGTATTCATGGTTGACTATCAAAATTGCCTTTTTCTGAATTCCCCTCCACCATTTTATGATTTTTCTTCCACTCTTTTAAGCTGTTCACACCCATGAAATTCCCGGAGATGAGTCACACAGCCTTCTTTATTGAAATGAAATGACTTTTCTTCACTCATTGTCACTCCTGAAGACCCTGCCAGAGCTGGCAGTATCAGGAATGTTGGGTGCAGATTGTTTAACTTATCAACACTTCACAGTTTTTAACTTGGTCATAACAGATCACTGGAAATTTAGCATTGTGTATCACACAATGTAAAAAATAAATATCTGCCAGTACAAAATAAGCTTTGCTCTCCTTTGTTATTTAAGTCTCTGAAATGCTGCTATCTTAGCATGAGTTACCAATACATGCCTTCCTTCTGAGATGGTATTATATATTTTTGCTGAAAAACCAAATTGAATAGTCAAAGCCAATAATATTTTCAAAAGAGAAAAGAACAGAATGTGGGATAAAACAAATAACAAAGTTTGGATTACACAATATCAAGTTTAGAGAATCTGAGATAACACAAAAAAAGTCAAGTTCTAAAGCCGAGGAAAAAGAGGAATTCAGTTCAAACAGTGACATGAGCCTTGATTTCAACAAAAGGCACTTCAAAAGTGCTTACAAAGTAGTAGAATATTTCGATGTTGTATTTGGAGCTCAAAGTCTGCAGAAAAATGTAGTCATGATGGAACAATGATAAGAATGGGTTGAGACTTTGCAAAGTAAATATAGGAAGTTAGATAGGAAGTTAAAAAGCAAACCCTCAAAAGGTAGTAACCTCTGGATTACTCCCAGTGCCATGTGCTCTTGAGATTAGGAATAAAAATATAGGGAGGATACATCAATGGCTGAGGAGAAGGTGCAGTGGACAAGGATTCAGATCTTTGGATCATTGCAGTTTCTTCTGGAGCAGAAAAGACCTGTTCAAAGGGACAGGTTTCACCTGAACTGGAAGTGGAACAATATCTTGGCAGGGAGATATGCTCATGTTATTCGGGACCCTTTAAGCTAGTGGGGGTGGGAGGGGAATCCTATGTAGTAGTGAGAATAGCAAAACAGATGAGGATGGTTATGAATTTAAAAAGATCAAGTTAATTAGAAATAGTAGGCAAGAGCAACTCAGAGAATGAGGTAATTCTGAAGAATTAAACTGCACTTATTTCAGTGCAAGGGGTCTTACAGGTAAGGCAGATGAACTCAGGGCATGTATGGGAATATGTATGGGAACTGGTACATCATAGCTGTTACAGAAGCATGCCTGAGGGAGGGACAGGGCTGGCAGCTCAATGTTCCAGGGTTTAGATATTATAGGAAGGATAGAAAGGGAGATTGTGAGGACTACAGGCGCTGGAAAGCCAGAGTCGATAAAGCATGGAGCTGGAAATAGCACAGCAGGTCAAGCAACATATGAGGAGCAGTGGAGTCAGGGACTCGCTGTCCTTTTTCTAGCTCCACACTTTAAGGATAGAAGGGGAGGCAAGAAAGAATGGGAAGTGGTGTTTTTGATTAAGGAGGACATTATTGCTGCTCTTAAATAGGATATTTCTGAGGGGTCATCCAGTGAATCCAAAGAAGGATGGAACTCAGAAATAAGAAAGGGATGATCACCTTGATGGGACAGTACTATATGCTCCCCAGTAGTCAGAGGTAAATTGAGGAGCAAATATGTTGAAAGATCTCAGATGAATGAAAAAAATAACATGGTTGTAATACTGGGGGAATTTAACTTTCCAAATATAGACTAGAACTGCCAGGTTGTTAAACGTGAAGAACACTTCTACTATTGAAGAAGCAAAACCTGACTTTCTCTTGGGAAATAAGGCAGGGTAAGTGACTGAGCTGTCAGTAGGTGAGCATTTTGTGACCAGAGAACATAATTCTATTAGTTTTAAAATAGTTTTGGAAAATGATAGGCCTTCTAAAAGTTAAAGTTCCTTGAAGGTCTGGTCAAGAATAAGAAGGCATCATATATTAGCAGCTGACAACTGGGATCAAGTAAATTTCTCAACAAGTACGAGGGGTGTAGGGCATTCTTAAGAGAGATATAAGGACAAAAAAAAAGAGGAAATGGGATAGCCTTGGCAGATAAGGTTAAGAATAATCCAAAGAGATTCGGCAAGTACATGAAGAGCAAAAGAGCAAGAAGGGAGAGAATAGGGCCCCTTAAATGTCAATGAGGTAATCCATGTGTGGAACTTCAGGAGATGGGAGAATGAATATTTTGCATCACTTTTTACTGTAAAGAAAGAAATGGAAGGAACTTGGGGAAATAGATATTGACGTCTTGAAAAATGTAAAGATAGATACATCTGATCAAGTGTATCGAAGGATATTGTGGGAAATTAGCGAAGAAATTGCAGGGCCTCTCGCAGAGATATTTTGTATCATCTACAGCCACAATAAGCAACCAGAGGACTGGAGGGTGCCTATTGCTGTGTCTTTATTTAAAAAAGGTTGTGTGGAGAAGCTTAGGAATTATAGACCAGTGACTCTGACATCAGTGATAGGTAAGTTGTTGGAGGGGATTCTGAGAGGTCGGATTTACATGCATCTGGAGGAGCAAGGACTGATTAGGGATAGTCAGCATGGCTTTGCGCTTGGGAAATCATGTCTCACAATCTTGAGTGAGTTTTTTGAGGATGTAATCAATAAGATTGATGAGGACAGAGTGGTAAACATTGTCAGCGTGGACTTTAGTAAAGCCTTTAACAAAGTTTCTCACAGTAGACTAATTCGTAAAGATAGATCACATGGGATTGGAGAGAGCTCACCAATTGGGTGCAAAATTGATTTGATGGTAGGAGACAAAGGTTTTGGTGGAGATTGTTCTTCAGACTGGAGGCCTATGGCCATCGGTCTTCTGCAGGGATTGGTGCTGGGTCCACTTTTGTTTTTTTATATAAATGATTTGGGTGAGAATTTAGGAGGCATGATTAGTAAGTTTGTGGATGACATCAAAATTGGTGGTATGGTCGATGGTGAAGAAGATTAGTTAAGATTACAAAGAGATCTTGATCAATTGGACGAATGGACTGAGGAGTGACAGATGGAGTTTAATTTGGATCAGTGCAAAGTATTGCATTTTGGTAAAACAAACAAGAGCAGGATTTATATAATTAATGATAGGGCCCTAGCAGTATTATTGAACAGAGATACCTAGGGGTTCAGGTACATAGTTATTTGAAAGTTACATCGCAGATAGATAGAGTAGCTTAGCAGGTGTTTAGCACACTTGTCTTCATTACTCAGACTGTTGATATAGGAATTGAAATGTCGTGTTGAGGTAGAACAGTACATTGGTGAGGCCACTTTTGGAGTACTGAGTACATTTCTGGTTGCTTTGCTATAGGAAGGATATTATTAAATTGGAGAGGGTTCAGAGAAGATTTACCAGGATCTTGCCTAGACTGGACATTTTGAGTTATAAGAAGAGTCTGGATAGACTGGAGCATAGGAGGTTGAGAGGTGACCTTATAGAGGTTTATAAAATCATGAGGAGCATATATTAGATGAATAGCAAAGGCCTTTTCCCTAGGGTGAGGGAGTTCAAAACTAAGGGGCATATTTTGAAGTTTAGAGAAGAAAGATTTAAAAGGGAACTTTTTACACAGGGGGTGATTCGTATGTGGAATAAATTGCCAAAGGAAGTGGTAGATGCAAGTACAGTTACAATATTTAAAATACTTTTGGATAAGTACATGAATGGATAAGTACATGAATGGAAAATGTTTAGAGGGCTATGGGCCAAACACAGGCAAATGGGACTAGTTTAGTTTGGGAAACTTGGTCAGCATAGACGTGTTGGACTGAAGGGTCTGTTTCTGTGCTACATGACTCTATTTCTCTAAATCATAAAGATTGCAATAGGGAGAGTGAGAAAGGGCGTTACAAGTGAGATAGTGATCATATATCAAATGAAGAAAACATTTTCAAAAGTCTTCCAATTGTTTAGTGACCTTAAAGAGCCAAGGTGTTACACACCAATTGAATTATATTTTGAAATGTTTCTTCAGTTGCTACATAGGCAAAAGTGACAGCTGCTTTTACTCAGCAAGATCCCATAAACACCAGTAAGAAAATGTTTCATGCAACCTGTGCAGGTATATGAATAGAATATGAGAAGAGTCACTCTTGATTGGAAGCAGAACTCAAACTTTGTATGAACTATTAATTTATAGAAAAATTAAAACATTGTTCAGGAAATCAAGATATTTGTTCTGAGAAAAGAAACCTCCTGTAGGCAAAGGAAAAATGGAAGAGTTTTGTTTGAGGTCCATGCTCATAATGAGTGCAAGATTATGTAAACATGATAGAAATTAGAGCCGTTCAAGGAGGCAGTGTGGTCCAGTGAGTGAAAGAGACATTTGATATGAAAAAGGAAGAAGTTTGCAAGATTACATCGATCTGGCCATCTCCTGAATTACTGGGAAGGTACATAGTGTAGAAGGTAAGCCATAAACTAAAACACAGTTAGCAATTTTAAACTGGATATCACGAGAAAATTAAAGTGAAATATATTTATTGACACAGTGCCTTTCAATGCTCAGAATGCCCCAAATATCCAATGAAGTATTCTTGAAGTGTAATTACTGTTGTTTTGTGGTTTCTCAACAAGACTTCACAAATAGCAACAAAGTAAATAACCTGTTAATCTCCTTTCATGGTTTTTGTTGACAAATGAGCATCAGTCTCGATGCTGCAGAAACTTTCCTCCGAACTGAAAAATCACACAACACCAGGTTATAGCCCCAATAGTTTTATTTGGAAGTACAAACTTTCGGAGTAGTGCTCCTTCATCAGGTAGCGTAGGATCTTTGACATCCAACTGAACATGATGACAGTGCTTCAGTTTATCACCTCAGCTGAAAGGTGCCACTCCTGACAATGCAATATGCCCTCAGGACTGATATATCATCGGAAATGAATTGCTGAACTCCCTGAAGTGGGTTTTAATGTCAGTAGCCTTAATCTCAGGGGGAACATGATGTCTCTCCTTTCTGCTTTTAAATCTATGACAGACACATTGGGTAAAAGTCTTAACTTCCTGATGGTAATTAAAGATATCAGACAAAATGAATTCAAGTAGTCTGAGCAGGCACAAACAAAACTGCCCAGTAATTTGGCGGTAATTGGTCCTAATTTATCTCTTTAGTTAAGTGAAGCGACAAAGATCAAGATTTCATCAAATAAAAATGTCATATGATATATGAGCAAAATATAAAGCAACTTCCTTCTAAGTTGACTGTCTTGAGAGATTTCTATATCAACCCATTAAGCAAACCGCCATTTGGCACATCCTACCATGTACATCAGCCTACTTGAGAAACTGACATTGCAAAAACTCGCTAGGAAAACTCTCCTGACACTGTCAAGAAACCTTTGACTGCCCAAGAATTCTTTACCATTTACTTCTGTCTGAAGAACCATCTGCTGTTTAACATTCACTAATTTTCTCCCTTGCTGTAAAAGCCCTTTGTCAAGTTTATGTCTTGCCACAACCTTTACAACTTTATTTTATTTTAGTTTTCTCTGCCATATATTTATCAAATTGATTTGCCTATAAGTTCCTCACCTCCATCCCCTACTCCCACAAGCACACAAGCTTTGATAAATCCCCCCACCCCTTCAATACCCATTTCATTTTGTTCCTATGAAAAAACTAGTCTATTTGTCCTCTTTATTTTACTCACAGATTTACTCAATTTGAATTTCTCTCCCAGATTACTCTTCTTGCTGTCCATGAAGCCCATGTTACTATATTTAGAATTTACTCCCCAGTTGATGCTACTTGTATTTAGGAGCAATGACAGTAGATTATTCAGCCTCCTTCAATCAGTTTTGCCAATCACTTGATTGGTACCCATTCGGCACTTTCAGTTTTCACTCATTTCACCGCCAACGCACAGTGGCAACATTGTGTACCATCCATAAAATACCCTGCATCAACTCACCACAGCTTTTTTCATTGTGTCTTCCAAAATCACAATCTCTACCACTCGAAGGACAACGGTACTAGAAGCATGGGAACACCATCACTTGTAACTGCCTCTCCAAGGTACACACCATCTTCACTTGTAGACATACTCTTTTGTTCCTTCACTGTCACTGGGTAAAAATTGTACAAGCGTAATCCTAACTGGCTGTCCCTACACCGCAAGAACTGTTACAGTTCAAGAAGGCAGCTCACAACCATCTTCTTTAGGCAATGAGGAATGGTGAACAAATACTGGCTTAGTCAACGACAGCCCAATCTCATGTATGAATAAAAGAAATTTCTATCAAAGCATAAGAAAGTAGGGAAAACCTCCTGAATTAAATGGCTGAACCAATTACTTCTACTTTTATTTCAGTAACTTGCTTAGAGGGTCTATTTCCATTTAAGAAGGAGTGAATAGGAAATTCTGTTACCTCAGGGCCATCGTGACAGACAATCTGTCCCTTAATGCAAGACTTGATACATGCCTTGGGAAAGCAGTTAACACATTTGGCAGACTAATGAAATAACAAGGAATGACACCAATCTGGCCCTGAGGACCAAGCTGATAGTTTATTAGGCGAGTGTTCTCAGCTCCTTGTTGTATGGCTGTGAAACTTAGACAAGCTACATCTATGTAGAAAAGAAGCTCAACAATTTATATTTTCATGGTCTGTGATGCATTATGGGCTTACCTGAGGAGAACAAAATCACAGCAGTCCTTTCAAAGATGACTCTCCCAAGTTTATGAGTATTCAGCAAACAAAGGAAGATTTGTTTGGCACAGGCACTTCTGTAGGATGGAAAACAATTGCATACGAAAGACTAAACCATGCCATGAGGTAGACAGAACCCAAAGAAGAGTATGAGGCTAAATGTTCAGTTATAAGGATGCAAGTAAACGTGACATGAAGACCCTGGACAAAGATCTTTACACCTGGGAGTCACTAGCCAAGAAGAAAGGAAAATGGTAACATCTCCTGTGAGTTGGGTGCACACTATGGTGATTAGTGGTTACAGCAGCTCAATGACAGATGACAATTCTGAAATCAGCTATCCACAATGCCACTTGGACTTTGCACAGATGGGAGAACCTGCGTGACAAAGAGTGGCGTCTTCAACCACTCACGAACATACATTATATGGCGACATCCATCTCAAATGGATTTGTTGTTGCATCTTATCATCTTTTGTAGAAGGAAGGATTCCAGAAGTAGTTGCTTTAAAGAAAACACTGTCATGCCAAAGAGTAATTGTTTGTTATCTTAGAAAATCTCCATGCACATATGCACTTCACATAAGACCATTGCCTTCAAGTTGCCTTCCAAATCACTCACCAAGCTGACTTGGAAATATATCACCATTCTTTCATTGTCTCTGGTCAAATCCTGGAATTCTCTCCCTAATGGCATTGTGGGTCAACCAACAGCAGGTGGACTTCAGCGGTTCAAGAAGGCAGCTCACCATCTCCTTCACAAGGACAGCTAGGGATGGGCAATAAATGCTGCCCAGACAGCCAGTGACACTCACATCCCACAAAATGAATAAATTTAAAAATGCATCATAATTTAGTTGGCTGCCAGACTTCAAGAATTACACAATGTTCAATCCAAATCTATGTCGCAGTTGGAAAAACTAAATATGAAGAAAGAAATGCAACATTTGGAATCTACACCAAGTATCCACAAGGACATACTTTACTAAAAAGAGATAAGAATGTTAAGTTGTAAAATGTCTTTCACAGCCAATGACATCTCATACAGCAGAGCCAGAATATGTTCCTCCTCATAATTTCCCACGTAAGATCTGAGGTTGTCACTTTAAGTCTAAATAACAACAAACTTATCAATTACCTAATTCCAATGTGTTATTTAAATTCAATCATATTTTATGTGGCCTTAATGGAGCAGGTACCAATGATTTGGCTGAATATGTTGCTGCCATAGATCTAGTGGGATGTGGTAGAGTCCACAGACAAAGGATGTAGGAGAAAGTGAGGACCGCGGATGCTGGAGATCAGAGTCGAAAAGTATAGCGCTGGAAAAGCACAGCAGGTCAGGCAGTATCCAAGGAGTAGGGGAATCAACGTTGCGGGCATAGCCTTATGTAGACAGTCATTTCGGGAGCAACCCCAAGAATTTTGGTACCATTGTGTTTTATACAGTAAGATGTTCTAGCTAATAGAGAAAAGAACGTTCTCTGACTGGAACAGCATATGGAAGATTCACTGGTTTGGTATTGGCCCACTCCAAGGAGTGAAAGGCATTCACAAAGCTGCTTCACTGGAACTTTGCCCCACTCAACATTCCTTATGGATTCTTCTGAGCCTGGTATTCCCAGAAATACAGACCATGGCATCTCTTGAAGAGCTCTATTCAAGTGGAGTAAAGTTGGGTGGATGACTGGACAAATCCCTTAGTTTTTTGGGAAACCTACATGGAGGTCAACACATCAGGACTTCCAAAGGGTTCTTGCACATGGCTGTGGTCATACAACCAGACTCAGATGATATCTAGAGACTAGAAGATTTGGGTTAAGAAAACCATTGAGATCATATTCATTTATTTTCTCTCCACCAGACTTTTGTTGTTACACTTATTGTCACATTACTTCATAAGCAAGTTTTTTTTAACTGATTGGATCAAATGCAGACTTATTTCAGCACAATAAATTCCTCATTATAAAACAACAAGAAAATTGAGTTTAGTAACATCTATGAATATTAAGATGCAGAGGAGAGGCCACTGAAATTGCTCCATTTTATTTCATAAATCCTCTGACTGGAATCGTAGATGCTTCAAGCATTACTCTAACTGCTGGAATTGTCCATTCTAATATCTTTACAGTTATAGTGTAAAAAATGTATTTTAAAGATTCAAGAAAACTGTTCATTTTCAGCTGCCAATACCCCAAAAGAGTTGAGACCAATTATAGTCTTCAGGTAAATGGCGGTTAAAAGATAAGGGAAAATTAGACTAATACATGAAGATATTTTTGGAACAATAGTAAATTTATTTTCTTAAATGATTTTTCTTCACTACCTTAGCAGAACAGCATGTCTGTCAACTCATCCTGAGCACAGCCACAGGGCATGTACTATTTCTTATAACAATACCTTTATTTGTGCATATAATAGCAAAATCCTTTGTTCTCATTGCTCTTGACCTTCATTTTTGGAAGAACTAGACATGGAAACATATTTGATTTTAAAAGAACCATCCTTAATTTAGTTTGGAGACACAGCAGTTAAAGAGAAATGGATAACTGAAAACATAGTGTGTATCCCTTAATGTGCATTTTCTTTGCATAGACATGCACAGGTCTCTCCCAACCTGGCCATTATCGCACCCAATTAATTTTCTGAAGGGAATTTGTTCATTCCCTTCATTCGTATGTTCACTGATGCTGAAAATTAATCCAGAAAACCTCAGGATAACTGCACTCACATGTTAATTTTATCTAAAGTAAATTTCCATAGCTTCACGAATTATGTATCATCTCTGTTTAAGTTCATCCTCATAACATTTAATCCTGGTCCCTTCCAGGTGTCTGTCCAGCTATTTTGTTCAATTAACCAATGCCATATCAGTCATTTCTCTTATATATATATATATATATTCACTGTGTTAAATCAGTGAGAGAGGTGAAGACTCTTCAGGTTTGCTTGAAGCTTATTTATTTAAATTTGGGATCCTCTATCTCTGCAGTGTTACAACCAAAGCTTGAGAAATGCACCATCACTCTGATCCCACTAATCCACGGGTCACAATGGATGATGAAAATACTTTTCCAGTAACAAACATGACCAATTAAATCCTTTATCTACTTCAGATCTTAAACAATGAAATTGATCTCCCAGTTTTTGTAATAAACACAAGTATTGGTTTGTTTTCAAAACAAAATGTATACATTGAAAACGCAATTATTTGTTAAGATACGGAGCCAGTATAGAAATATAAATGCTTATTGTTAACATATGCACATACAAACAATCTTCAGAAGAATAATAGATTTCTTTGAAGAGATTGACTTTATGAAAATAAAGCTGTTTGGCGAATAAGTTATTCTTGTAGGCAAAAAGATAATGCATAGAATGGTCCAGAGTCTGTTCCCTAGATGTTCTGGCATGTGTTTCATCCTGAACTCAATAATGTTTTGTTTTCTTCACAAGAATGAGAGAAGTCAGTTTGTTCTTGACAAACATACCTCCAACTTAGCTTCTTCATAGCACATTTGCCTCCAACTGAATTAGCTAAAACAATACCTCTCTCAGCCTGTCACTGTTTAAACAGCCCTGACAATGGTCTACAACAAAGAAAGCAGTTATCACCAATCATGTGACCTCATTAAATAAATCTCCAGTATCCACAATGAATTTTCAATGATCTCTTTCAAACAAACCACTCCAGATATTTCCATAAATAAATTCCTTTTTCTGAATCTTTCAAACTGTAAGTACTCCAAACAGTGTTAGCAATGAAGTGTCACTATAACAACAATGGAACTCCAATGCAAATCTATTTCCATCTTTACGACCCCACAGATTTTTCAAGAACTCCGTTGAAAGCTGCAGGTTTCATCCAGTGTTATGGTGGCACTTAACCATTTAGTGATTATTTCTGGTAATAACATAAATAGTGTGTGTGTTTGTAAATCACTGAGAAGCCATATCTTCGGTTAAATATCTACCCTCATTTCATTTGATGTCTTCAGAAATTTATGTCTGCCCATTTTTTGTGAATTGATTCAGTTGCGAACATTTCAATGACCTTGCTGCCCAGGAACAGCAAAGTGCAGATTCAGCCTTTCTCCTGTATCTGCTGCAGATCCCTGCCATTGCTGTGTTGAATGCAGATTAATCACTACCCTCAGTCTTTTCTCACGTTGCCAGTCAATCCAATCAAATTCCATGAGTATGTTGAATTGTTTCATCAGTTTTGTCATATTTTACATGAAAATTGGTCATAAAATGTTTGCAGTGCTGAAGGAGGCCATTCTATCCTAGCCCACGCCAGCTGTCTATAACAGCTAATTACGCTAGCCCACCCTCTCCAAAAAAGCAAGTAAATACATTTTTCTCTTTAGTTGGTTATTCTTTTTGAAAGCAACTGTTGAATCTGCCTGCAGAGTCATTCTGGGCTGTGCCTTCCAGTAATCTGTCACTAAATTAAAAAAAGCTCTCATATCATCTTGATTCTTTTGACAATCACCTTAAATCAGATTTCTAGCCTGAGACCTTTCCATCAAAGGGAGCAGTTTTTGTCTATTCAGACTCTCTAGATCCTATGTGGTTTAGCACAGCATTATTCCCAACTTTTACTTCCCTCAGGAAAACAATGCCACGTTCTCCAAATTTACCTCTTAACTAATGCTCCTCATTTCTATAAACATTTTCATAAAATCCTTTCTGCACCTTGTCTAAATTTTTCATGTCCTTCCAAAACTGTGGTGCTCAGTTTTGGACACACTAATCCAGCTAAAGCCAAGCCAGTTTTTTATAAAGGTTTGTTATAACTTAATTGCTTTTATAATCCATGCTCTAAATTATAAATCACAGCATCCCAAAATGCCTTTCCATACACCTTATAGCTTTCACAATAATTAACAAATGATCCATAGAAGAGATAACCTTTTTTTAATATACTTGAGGCATGTTGTTACAATCTGCAATGTAATACCTAAAAGAATGGCAGAAGCAGAAAATAACAAAATTTTCAAAAAAAGAATTGAATCCATTACTATAAAAAATGCAGGACAATTGGGAATGAGTGGAGAATTGGTACTAACATGATTACCTTCTCAAAGAGGGAGCACAAACATGATGGGAGCTCAATTGCTTTCCTTTTGCAATATAAGAGATTCTGTGAACTGTACAATTCATTGCTACTGGACTATATCCAAATTTATATCCATCAGTATTTAAGCTTCCTATACAAAATCCAACATAAAAGTTGCTAATAAACATAGATTCAATTAGAATTAATAAATACTAGACCACCTTTGAATGCAGGTAAGAAAGTAAAGGTTCACTTGTCCATCTGTAACCTCAAAAACAAATAGATTTTTCTCTTGCAGGTGAGCGATGGAAGTCTTACCATTTCATCGGTGGGCCGGAATGACAGAGGGCCCTATACGTGTCGGGCCTACAGTATTCAGGGAGAAGCTGTTCACACCACTCGATTATTGGTTCAAGGTAATATTTTAGCTCATAAGTCTCTGGCCAGACTAAATTATGTTAGCTGCAGACTGCTGTTTCACTGTTTATATGATTCATTTCAGCACTTTAGTGAGTACTGCAGGAACCTTCGTATGAGATTTATCCTAGAAAGAGCTGTGAACTCGGTACAGTGTATATTTTCAATTCTATCTTATTATTCTGTGTTAGAAATCATTAGTTATTAGGCATTAGAAAACAGTTGCAGCACCCAATCCCAAAGTCGAGAATTAAATATTTGAAGAAATTGAAATTGGACTGAAAATTAACTTGAGTATATCACTAGCTTGTGAGATTTGTTCATATTTTCACATTTGACAGTTAAAAGCCCTGCGCTAAATATAATTTTGTATGAGGCATCAATTAAAACTAGAGACCTTTCCTATTATATTTTTAAGCTGAATACCATTATGCAGAACTTGCTCAAGTTGTCAGCCTCAGTTGGAGGTGTGTGATTGCCTCCAGGCAGCAACCTGAAAGTTGTGTGTTGATTAGGTCTCCAAGATATTTTGTGTAAGCCAGAGAAATATGTAAGTACTCAAATCCAGAATACTTTTTGTTGCATTGTAGTACAGAATTTGATTATTGCTAGAATTGGAGACATGTTGTCAAAGCTTTTCATATTGCATTCATCAGGACTGATGCAAGAACACCAGTCATTTTGACCCAATTACTGTTCTGATTCAGAGGAGACTTTTTGCATATAAATCAGTCCCAAATTGGTTTTACTTGATTTATATGCAAAACTACTTTTAGAATATTGAGACTCCAAACAGAAATGCATGCATTTGAAATACAGATGTTTTCTGATCAACCTGTTCAAAGATATAATGATATAAACATGGCACAGGTAAGGTTTGAGCTCAGGCCTCTTTGTTTAGAGGTAGAGACATTACCACTCTATCATAAGAGCCCTTCCTTTTTGTTTTCTAAAAGATATTCTAATCAACCTGTTCAGATATGTTACGGTACATGTCTGGGGCATGTGTAACTTGAGCTCAGACTTGCTGGCCCAGAGGTGGAGACATTACTACTGTGACACAAGACCCTAATACATACTTTAGTTTATCTCTCCTGTGTATTATTTCCCAATCTTTTAACAAACAATAAACTATTGAAATGAAGATTTATTTAACTTCTAAAATTCATAAATTTGCAGCCATGATTATATCAGAGTCATAACTGAAAATGTTGAAGATACACAGCAAGTCTGGCACACCTGCAAAAAGAGGAACAGAATTAACATTTCATTCTGAAGAAGAGTCATATTGGCCATAAACCATTACACAGTTCCTGCCTTCATAGATGCTGTCAGACCTGCTGAGTTTCTCTAACATTTCCTATTATTATTTCACTTCTGGCATCCTCCACAGTGTTTTTACTTTTATTTGAGTGATCATATCAGATTGTCAGGTATTTACACAAATGCCGAGCACTTGTTCAGGATTAGAGTGCTAGGGATAGGGCATAGTTACAATACTACCTTTTCTAATTCCTGCAAGCACTCCAAAGGGTCAGATGCAATTTTGACTGATTATTAAGTAGTGTTCTCTGCTACTTCCTGCTTATATAGTGAGTTTCCTTTGAGTCCATTCCATCAACTTGTCTATATCCTTTTGAAGCCCGCGCAACCTCCTTATAGTTTGCAATGCTTCCAAGTTTTGAAATCAACAAATTTTGAAAGTGTGCCCACTATATCAAGAGTTAAGTCATTAATATATATCAGGAAAAGCCAGTGTCCCAACACTAACCCTTATGGACCTCAACAGCAAACATTCATTTAGCCCAAAGAACAGCCATTAGCCTGTACTCCTTGTTTCCTATTCCTCAGCCAATTTTGTATCTATATTGCTGCCATCCTAACGTTGCTCACAAGTCTGTTATGATCCTTTACCAAATGCCATTTGAAAGCCAGTATGCACCACATCAGCAGTATCATTCCCATCAACACTCCCTGCTACATCTTCAAAATTCGAGCACATTAGTTAAACATGACTTTTCCTTGCGGATTCCTTGGTGGTTTCCCACAATTAATACACATTTATCCCTGTGGCAATTAACCTTGTTTCAAATGATTGTTCCTAGAGGTGTCCCCTTATCATTGAAGTTAAATTGATTGGCCTGGGCTTACCTTTGCACTTTTTTTAAAACAAGGGTGTAACTTTTGCAATTCTGCAGTCCTCTGGCACCTCCCTGTATCAAAGGAAGACTCAAAGATTATGGCCAGTGTGTCTCCAATTTTCCAATCTCATTTCCTTCATGATCCTTGGATGTGTCTTGTCTGGTGCTGGTGCCTGAGTCACTTTGAGCACGGGCAGCCTATCCAATACCATTGCCTTAACAATGGAAAGCCAAACAAAAATTGAATTAACTGTTTTCTGTTTATGTTCTGCATAACCTCTTCTTTGTAGAGGCAGATTCAATATGTCAGGTATACCCCCCGCTTCCATGTGTAAATGCTCCATTTTGGTAATTAATTGGCCTTATTGTTTTTAAAACAATTTCACCACTTACCTGACTATTGAGAATTTTGGGGCTCTCTGTTATGTTAGCTGCCAGATTCTTGCCCTACTCCCTCTTCACTTTTCTGGTTTGCTTTTTCACATCCTCTCTGAATATTCGATACTCAGTTTGCTTCTCAATTGTATTTTCTACTTGACATCAATCATATGCACATGTTTTCTTCTTTACCTTAATTTCTACCTTTCTTCATCTGGGAACTATGGATTTGTTTGCTCTTGTGCTCTCTTTCAAGGGAATACTCTTTGACTCTGCCCAGTAACTTTTCTTTATACGTGGCCCATTGTACATCTACCACTTTTCCTGCAAACATTTGGCTCCCATTTATTCATCTCAGACGCATTCTTACTCCACTGAAATTCCCCAGATTCTTATCCTTCCTTTAAATTAGACAATTTTCCTTTTCTGCTGTTACCATAAACCTGATGATACAATGATTACTGTCTCCTAAATATTCTTGTATAGATAGCTGATCTCCTTGGCCTATTTCATTTCCAAAAGCAAGGTCTAGCAAAGTCTTCTTTCTTCTTGGATTGGAAATGTAACACGGCAGAAAATTTTCCTGAACATAGTATCTGATCTTTTGCATCTCTCTGCCTGTCACACTATTTCCATCTCAGTCTCTATTTAGATAATGAAAGTCTCTTACTATAACTAGTCTATAATTTTTAAACAATTTCCTGCAACTTACTTGCAAATTTGTTTCTCTACTTCCCTCCGATAGACCATGCCAAGCAGTGTCATTGTACTTTGCTTGTTCCTTATATTATGGACCAGACCAAACCTCCTCAATATATGTAAGAAGATAGTCTAGACCCTAGCTTTTTCTTATTTTATAGGTAAGTGTAAGGTGTTGTGTTCTGGATGCAATTTGATTGGTCAAACTAACAGGCTTGAAACAAAACACACTTTATTCATATACTATAATTAAAATACAGACAAAATAAAAATAAAAGAAAAAATTGGTGTAACTGTAATTTTGTTGAAATGCTTAATGAAATAATAGATGCATTAACTACAATTAAGTAACCATTCTAATGTAGTAACATCCCATAAGCACACCCTTGGCAAAGGCAAATTCAGTAAAATAAATTCTATCAGCAGGAAGAGAACCCCAGCTTTTAGCTGTTCCAAAGAGAGATGCAAGAGCTATCATATCGCGCTTCAAGACCCGAGCAACTGCTTAAAGCTAACACTAAAAATCCTGGTTCTCTGGGAGCTTGACCCCACCCATTCAGGCTGCTTCTGTTGTTCCATTGTTTAAAAAAAAAGTAAAGCGTCACAAGCTGTTAATTTTATTGCCTTTGGAGCAGATTGCTCGGCATCTCTGTCACAACCTTACTTAAATAAAAAAAAATCCAGGACAAAATGTGCCTTTTAAAGCCATAGTATCATCACACTTAGCTCAAGTCAAATTATTTCTGACATTGATCCTTCTGGGACATCCTGTTTCTCCAGTACTGCAATGGTCTTCCTAGTCAATATCACCAACCCTCCCCTTGTTCCTTTCCTATATTTCCCGAACATCTTGTACCCAGGAATATCTATCACCCAATTCTGCCAAATTAAGCCAATTTTTTGTTATAGCCATAGCATTATATTCCTTCTAGGCAATATTGATGTGTAACACATGAATTTATTTACTTCATGCCGTGCATTCACGTGAGTACACAGTAATCCTGATTTAGAGTCCATTATTTTCTCTAAGTTCATGTTTTTATTTGCTGTTTCATGTTGTTGTCCTGTCTATCTCTCCCAGCAATCTGTGCAGCTTGGAATTCCTCTCTGAAATTATCTCCTGGCTTCTATACCCCTGTCGAGTCAACTTAAACCTCCCCCAGTAGATTCAGCAAAACCTCAGAAAGGACCTCAGTCCCAACTCTGTTTAAGCGCAACTTGCCTTAATGGCACAAAGTACATCTTCCCAGAGTCAAGCCCAGTGTCTCTCAAACCTGGAGTCCCCCTCCTGCACCATCGTGCCAGGCAGGCATTCATCCGCCTTATCTTTCTATTTCTCTCCTCATTTGAGCAAAACTGTTGAACTTTCATGAAAGAAAAACTCTTCAAGTATCCCACTCATAGAATTTAAGAACTTCCAGTTCAAAAAGAATAAATTATCAGCACTATTTCAGTTTGCATCCTACGGGTCAAGGGATATTGAGAAGATAAGACTGAACATAGTGGCTCAGTGGTTAGTACTGTTGCCTTACAGCTCCAGCGATCTGAGATCGATTTCCCCCCTCAACACCTTTCTCTCCATATCTGCATGGGTTTCCTCCGACAATCCAAAGATGTGCAGGTCAGGTGAATTGACCATGCTAAATTGCCCATAGTATTAGGTGCATTAATCAGGGGTAAATATAGGGTAGGGGATTGGGGCTGGGTGGGTTGCTCTTCGGAGGGTCAGTGTGGACTTGTTGGGCCAAATGGCCTGTTTCCACACTGTAGGTGATATAATTTAAACAAATTTGACTAACCAAAAAAGCTCCAAGCACTTGAAATATTGAGTGGCGAATTACAATCTATATTATAATGAAGCAACTAATATGTGCTGTAAAAGAGGTTATGAGCATGGTGCAGAATCTTCACAAGGGTTGCTGTCACCACTATAATACTGTGCTATCGTAACAAATGTGTTCCATATTTCTCTTTGAGAAAGGCAAGATTTATGTATCAGGAGATTCTGCTCATGAAATCAGATAAATACATTATGCATTGAAAATGTGATGAAAACTGCACTTTAGTGATTGTATCCTGAAGCCAATGCCATTAAAACGTGTACCTCTCAAAAGATGTTGCACTTTATGCCCTCAATCCACACATTATCCAGGTTTAATGAGATAATACAAGCTGATACTTCATATGGGCTTGATCCATGCTCCCATGAGTTGGAAAGACATTGATTCTGAAGACATTGAGCCAAATTTCCTCTGAGTTTGCTCAGTTTCTAGCCAATGCTCTGGGGATCAGCGGGAGAGCTGACACTATGAGATTGAATATTGGACTGTTATTTCATATACAATTAGTCAAAAGCTAAAACAGCTCTTAGAGTTGATTAAAATTTCCTGATGCTAAGCATTGTTTGGCAATGAGAAGACAAATCAAACATTCCTAAAGAAAGAAAACGAGCAAATCCGCATTAGAATGTCATTGTGAAGCTTTGTTTTGTTGCAGACCGCTGCACATACTGACAGATAAAGTTGAAAATCACACAACACCAGGTTATAGTCCAACAGGTTTAATTGGAAGCACTAGCTTTCGGAGTGTCACCACTTAAGGAGTGGCACTCCGAAAGCTAGTGCTTCCTATTAAACCTTTTGGACTCTAACCTGGTGTTGTATGATTTTTAACTTTGTACACCCTAGCCCAACACCGGCATCTCCAAATCATGACTAAGATAAGGTTAAGTCTCCTCTCTCCATCGTTAATGACTGTGTTTCAAGGACAAGTGACAATCATCTCCATGCAAAACTACCTTGTTTGTCACTCAGTCTTAGCTTGATGCTATTGTTTTAAAGTATATATTTTTTAAAATGCACATTCTTGAAAGGGTTATATCCTTTTGCAATGTGCTTGTACTGGTTGATTAGAACTATAAGTTAAAATATAAAATGCTTTAGAATACAGGCCTGGTGTGATTATAAACCCAAAAAATTGACTCATGACAATATTAAATAAAGCTAGTCCCACATCCCAAAAATTGAGTGCAAGGGGATATTAAATGAACCCCCAAAAAAATCTGCTTCCTCATATCATGAGCTTTCTCTTCCCTCACTCAGTGTTTAGTATATTGGGAGGTTTAACACATGTGACAAATGAATTATCTATGTTGTTTAATGAGAAATGGCATGGAAACAATTGCTGTCAATAAATGTGATGTGAGATTATTGGACCATCAGATATAGGGGAAGAAGTAGGAGTGTCAAAAACAAGAGTGATGAATTTAAAGCATGGATCACTAATTGGGGCTACAATGTTGTGGCCATAACAGAGATGTGGGTTTCACAGGGGCAGGAATAGTTGCTTAATGTTCTTGCGTTTAGAATGTTTAAAAAGAACAGGGAGGGTGGAAAAAGAGGAGGCGGTGTAGCATTACTAATCAGAGAGTGCATCACAGCTACAGGAACGAAGGTGGTTGAGGAAGGTTTGTCTACTGAGTCAGTATAGGTAAAGTTAGGAACAACAGAGGGACAGCCACTGCATTGGGGGTTTTCTACAGACCACCTAATAGCAATAGAGTGATTGAACAACACGTAGGTGGGCAGATTCTGGAAAAATCAGATGTAGCAGGGTTGTTGTTATGGGTGCTTTCTACTTTCCCAATATCAACTGGAACCTCTTAAGTACAGATGGATTGGATGGAGCTGTTTTTGTCTGGTGTTCAGGAGGGTTTCCTTACATGCCAATGAGGGGAGAGGCCATTTTGGATTTGGTGCTCGGCAACGAGCCAGGACAGGTGTCAGATCTTACGGTGGAAGAACACTTTGGTGACAGTGATCACAACTGCCTCACGTTTTCCATAGCCTTGGAGAGGGAAAGGAGCAGTTACCAAGGGAAGATATATTGGACCATCAGATATAGGGGAAGAAGTAGGAGTGTCAAAAACAAGAGTGATGAATTTAAAGCATGGATCACTAATTGGGGCTACGATGTTGTGGCCATAACAGAGATGTGGGTTTCACAGGGGCAGGAATAGTTGCTTAATGTTCTTGAGTTTAGAATGTTTAAAAAGAACAGAGAGGGTGGAAAAAGAGGAGGCGGTGTAGCATTGCTAATCAGAGAGTGCATCACAGCTACAGGAACGAAGGTGGTCGAGGAAGGTTTGTCTACTGAGTCAGTATAGGTAAAGTTAGGAACAACAGAGGGACAGCCACTGCATTGGGGGTTTTCTACAGACCACCTAATAGCAATAGAGTGATTGAAGAACACGTAGGTGGGCAGATTCTGGAAAAATCAGATGTAGCAGGGTTGTTGTTATGAGTGCTTTCTACTTTCCCAATATCAACTGGAACCTCTTCAGTACAGATGGATTGGATGGAGCTGTTTTTGTCCAGTGTGTTCAGGAGGGTTTCCTTACACGCCAATGAGGGGAGAGGCCATTTTGGATTTGGTGCTCGGCAACGAGCCAGGACAGGTGTCAGATCTTATGGTGGAAGAACACTTTGGTGACAGTGATCACAACTGCCTCACGTTTACCATAGCCTTGGAGAGGGAAAGGAGCAGTTACCAAGGGAAGATATTTTACTGGGGAAAAGGAAATTATGACGCTATCAGAAAGGAGTTGGGAAGTACAGACTGGGAGCAATTGTTCCACAGAAAGGGCACAGCAGATATGTGGAGACTATTTAAGGATCAGTTGTTGCGAGTGATGCATGAATTGTTCCTCTGAGACAGGTAAGGAAGGGTAAGATTAAGCAACCTTGGATGATGAGAACAGAGGAGCTTCTTGTCAAAAGGAAGAAGGCAGCTTATGTAAGGTGGAGGAAGCAAGGATCTAGCACAGCTTTAGAGGATTATAGGCTTGCTAGAAAAGAGTTCAGAATTGGATTGAGCAGAGCCTGAAGGGAGCATGAAAAAGGCTTGGCAAAAAGGATTATGGAGAACCCAAAGGCATTTTACTCATACGTGAGGAATAAGAGAATGACCAGGGAGAAGGTAGGGCTGATCAGGGATTAGATTAGATCAGGGTTGGGCGGCATGGTAGCACAGTGGTTAGCACTGCTGCTTCACAGCGCCAGAGACCCGGGTTCAATTCCCGCCTCAGGCGACTCTCTGTGTGGAGTTTGCACATTCTCCCCGTGTCTGCGTGGGTTTCCTCCGGATGCTCCGGTTTCCTCCCACAATCCAAAAAAAAAAAGGTGCAGGTTAGGTGAATTGGCCACGCTAAATTGCCCGTAGTGTTAGGTGAAGGGGTAAATGTAGGGGAATGGGTCTGGGTGGGTTACGCTTCGGCGGGTCGGTGTGGACTTGTAGGGCTGAAGGGCCTGTTTCCACACTGTGAGTAATCTAATCTAATCTAAAAAAAGGGATAGTGGAGGGAACTTGTGATTGGAGTCTGAGTTTTTTGCTTTGGTGTTCACTAAGGAAAGGGATCCTGTTGTGAATGAAAACTTTGAGGAGCTTGACCAGATCAAGATTGATGAAGTTGATGTGCTGGAAATTTTGGAAAACATTAAGATTAATAAGTCCCCAGGGCCAGACCAGATTTATCCTGGGCTGCTCTGGGAAGCGAGAAAGGAGGTTGCTAAGCCGCCTCCTCACTCTCCACGGGAGTGGTACCGGAGGATTGGAAGGAGGCAAATGTTGCTCCTCTTTTCCAGAAGGGCTATAGGAAAATCCCTGGCAATTACAGACCAGTCAGTCTTACATCTGTGGTCAGCAAAGTTTTGGAAAGAATTCTGAGGGATAGGATTTTGGCAAAGCATAGTGTGATTAAAGGCAGCTGAAAAACGTGTTGCTGGAAAAGTGCAGCAGGTCAGGCACCATCCAAGGAGCAGGAGAATCGATGTTTCAGGCATAAGCCCTTCTTCAGGAAGCCAAGTGATTAAAGGCAGTCAGCATGGCTTTGTGAGGTGCAGGTCATGCCTCACAAACCTTATTGAGTTCTTTGAGGAGGTGACAAGACAGGTCGAGCAGTGGATGTGGTGTATATGGACTTTAGCAAGGCATTTGATAAGGTTCCCTATGGTAGGCTCATTCATAAAGTAAGGAAGTATGGGATACAGGGAGATTTGGCTATCTGGATTCAGAATTGGTTGGCTGACAGAAGGCAGAGAGTGGTTGTAGATGGAAAGTATTCTGCCTGGAGGTCAGTGATGAGTGGGATCCCGCAGGGGTCTGTTCTTGGGCCTCTGCCCTTTGTAGTTTTTATAAATGACATGGATGCGGAGGTTGAGGGGTGGGTTAGTATATTTGCAGATAACACAAAGGTTGGAGTTGCCATTGTTAGTATCGCGGGCTACTGCAGGCTGCAACGCAACATAGACAGAATGCAGAACTGGGCTGAGTAATAGCATATGGAGTTCAACCTGGATAAATGCAAAGTGATGCACTTTGGAAGGTCGAACTCGAATGCTGAATATAGGATTAAAGACAGGATTCTTGGCAGTGTGGAGGAACAGAGGGATCTGGGTGTACAAGTACATAGATCCCTCAAAGTTGCCACCCAAGTGGATAGGGCTGTTAAGAAAGCATATGGTGTTTTGGCTTTCATTAACAGGGGTATCGAGTGTAAGAGCTGTGAGGTTTTGCTACAGCTCTATAAGTCCCTGGTGAGACCACACTTGGAATCTTGTGTCCAGTTCTGGTCGCTCTACTATAGGAAAGATACAGAGGTTTTGGAGAGGGTGCAAAGAAGGTTTACCAGGATGCTGCCTGGACTGGAGGGTTTGCCTTATGAAGAAAGGTTGAATAAGCTCGGACTTTTCTCTCTGGAGAGACGGAGGAAGAGAGGAGACCTGATCGAGGTATACAAGATAATGAGAGGAATAGATAGAGTCAATAGCCAGAGACTTTTCCCCAGAGCAGGATTGACTAGTACGAGAGGTCATAGTTTTAAAGTATTAGGAGAAAGGTATAGAGGAGACGTCAGAGGTAGGTTCTTTATGCAGAGAGTTGTGAATGCATTGCCAGCTGTGGTGGTGGAAGCAGAGTCATTAGGGACATTTAAGCGACTGCTGGACATTCACATGGATAGCAGTGAGTTGAGGGGTGTGTAGGTCGTTGTTATATTTTACATTAGGTTTAAACCTCGATACAACGTCATGGGCCTAAGGGCTTGTTCTGTGCTGTACTTTTCTATGTTCTAAGTAGGCCATTCAGTCTATTGGGTCTGTTCTACCAACAAGATCATGGCTGAAGATCATCCTCAACTCCACCTTCCTGCCTTATCCCCATTAAACATAGATTTTTAATCAGGAAAAGAATCAATCTCAGGCTTGAATATACTTAATGACAAAGTCTGAACAGTCCCCTGTAATAAAAAAAATCCACAGATTCACTACCTGCAGAGAGAAGTAATTCTTCCTCATTTTTGTCTTAACTGATCAATGCTTTATGAGATTATGCCATCTAGTCCAAGACTCTCTCACAAGGGGAAACAACTTCCATGCAACAATACTGTTAATTCCCATAAGACTTTTCAATGTTTCAATAAGGTCCCTCTCATTTTACGAAACTCCATTGAGTACAGTCCCAACCTACTCAATCTCACCTCAAAAGAACACACACACACCTTTTCTGGGCTTCCTCCAATGCCAGTATATCCTTCCTTAGATAAGGGGATCAAAACATTTCACTGTGCAACCTTTGAAGTTGTGAAAACATGATCCATTTTTGGCTTGGCTCTGACCTACAGAGGAACTAATTGTTCAAAATGTCTCTCAAATTCTGAAGGCAAAGGTTTTGATGGAACCATATCTTAATATCGCTGCTGATATTTATTCAATCTATTTTCTGCCTGTAACTCTTGTGCAATAGTTGGTTATATATTTTAGCTAATCCTTTGTTAGTATACTTGTCCCTCCCAAATCTTTTTCTCTTAAACACTTCAAATATAAAATCAGCTCTATATTAATCTCCTGCCCTATGGGTTTGTTTTACCACACAACTGTACGCTCCATTTTATAACAAACTGTAGTCCGGCCACTCATTTGCCCAACTCGAATTTTCGTGCACATGAGCTTTAAGAAAAGTAAATTGATAGCAGCTCCACTATAGGTTATCAGCCAGTCAGGACTTTTTTTTATTGAAGTTAGATTACATTGGTGAACTTTAACTTTGATTGTCAGACAGAGGCCAGATCTCCAAATTGATCAATAGTGTACACGCAGCATAAGCAGAAATAAAAAACACTCATTCATCTTCTTACTCCTTTATTCTTATTCTGTTGTAAGATACCCTTTCCCCTGAGCATGCCTGGAACCTGTAATCCTGCTGAGTGCTGTCAGTGGAGGCAAATATATATCTGTAAGATGTTTGAAGCCAGTGTTTGAATCCCATTTTGCTCAGTGGAATTCGTGCCATGTGTTAAGTAGTTCTGTTAGCTCTTTGTAGATTTCCATTAGGTAAAACGTTATAAGGGATTGTAACTGTGCTTTCAGTGAGGACTAAGAATAGACATGAAATCTACTTCAACTTAGCTTGAATAATGCTTACGCTTCCCTTAATGCTGAATGCATTCAATTCACTTAAAAACACTTACTACTGAACAATTCAACTAACTTGTTCTGGAGTGACAGCAGTCAATAGGAAAGAGAAACTCTGAGTGCAACATGTCAGCCTCAGTACTCTATTTATCTTGTTTTTGTGCTTAAGGCTCCAGGGGGAAAAAAAAAAGAGAAGGAGGAGAGTAAGAAGATTATAGTGACTGAGACTACTTAAACTGTTAGTTGACACTTGCCTTCATTAGAACTGAGAGTCAGTGTTGTGGACCAAGCCAGATTCCCTCAAAACATTTCAAGAAGATAGGTAGACCCTAACATTTCTAGTTGTTTTAAACAGGTGACTAGTGTATGTACCAGGAGTGATGCAGCTGGCCCAACCACTTGGTTTTAAACAAAACAGAGTTTTTGTTTGTGGATAAATAAAGAGCAGAATATAGAATAACATAACTTATCTGAAAACCCAATTGACGGTTTAATGATTTCAGGTGCCGGTGTTGGACTGGGGTGTACAAAGTTAAAGATCATACAGCACCAGGTTATAGTCCAACGGGTTTATTTGGATGCACTAGCTTTTGGAGCTCTGAAAGTTTTTGTTGCAAACGTTTCGTCCCCTGGCTAGGCGACATCATCAGTGCTTGGGAGCCTCCTGCGAAGCGCTTCTTTGATGTTTCCTCCGGTGTTTATAATGGTCTGTCCCTGCCGCTTCCGGTTGTCAGTTTCAGCTGTCCGCTGTAGTGGTTGGTATATTGGGTCCAGGTCGATGTGTTTGTTGATGGAGTTTGTGGATGAATGCCATGCCTCTAGGAATTCCCTGGCTGTTCTCTGTCTGGCTTGCCCTATGATAGTAGTGTTGTCCCGGTCAAATTCATGTTGCTTGTTGTCTGCGTGTGTGGCTACTAAGGATAGCTGGTCGTGTCGTTTCGTGGCTAGTTAATGTTCATGTATGTGGATTGTTAGCTGTCTTCCTGTTTGTCCTATATAGTGTTTTGTGCAGTCCTTGCATGGTATTTTGTACACTACATTAGTTTTGCTCATATTGAGTATAGGGTCCTTCGTTCTGGATCTTCGTTTTTGGATACCCGCGCAACTTCATCAACAGATGCCTAAGAGAAAGACCACGGAACTAGGACATACCACAACCAAAAGGACTAGCCACACTACCATACATCAGAAGCATCTCAGAACTGATAGCCAGACTACTGCGACCCCTAGGACTCATACCGGCACACAAACCAACAGCCACGCTCAGACAACAACTCACCAGAACAAGGACCCGAGACCCAACATGAGCAAGACGAATATAGTGTACAAAATACCATGCAAGGAATGCACAAAACACTATATAGGACAAACAGGAAGACAGCTAACAATCCGCATACATGAACATCAACTAGCCACGAAACGACACGACCAGCTATCCTTAGCAGCCACACACGCAGACAACAAGCAACATGAATTCCCACTATAAACAGCGGAGGAAACATCAAAGAAGCGCTTCGCAGGAGGCTCCCAAGCACTGATGATGTCGCCTAGCCAGGGGACGAAACGTTTGCAACAAAAACTTCCAGCTCGGCGAACAGAACCACAGCAACGAGCACCCGAGCTACAAATCTTCGCACAAACTTTCAGAGCTCTGAAAGCCTGTGCATCCAAATAAACCTGTTGGACTATAACCTGGTGTTGTATGATCTTTAACTTTGTACAATTTAATGATGCTGTTCCGAATATTTGCAACATCCCCTTGGCATAAAAAAAAGGGGAAAATCAAACATCGGTTCTTATAGGAGAAATATCAGACAGAGAGGATCAGCATTGAAGTCTTTCTTTGACCAGCAGCATCACAAAACAGCCAGACTGCTAAAACCAAAACAAACCTGTGAAAAGCTGAGTTGGGAGAACTGGCCACTCCCATTTCATTGTGCAAGTGTTTTTATTTTAACTTAAAGGCTTATTCAAGTAGATGAACCCAGACAGATCGGAACCTGTGCCTTTACGACCCCTCTGAAAAAGAAAACCAAAGACAACATAACATTGTTAGTTAAAGGAGCAGCATCGTCATAACAGTGACTTTATCAGTCATACCAAACGAAGGCCAAGTTGGATTGCCAGTGCAGAAAAGGATCCATTTACATGTTCTCAGTAATAGTTTAGAGTTTTGAATTTCCACATGGATCCCAAATCTTCTGTTGTAGCTGCAATAGAAGATTGGCAGATACCTGTGAAATTGCTGCTTACATGAAATCTCCACTGTAGCTAACACTGGGCAATCAGCTGAATGCCTACAGAAGAAACTGGCATTAAGTTTGTTTTGCTATATGTTTTAAGTTTGTTGCTGCCAGAAATATTGGTGCTGATTCAATGAAGTACCTTTGATTCTTGAGTCAGCAACAAGTGACCCCAGGTGACATAAAGCCATTTTAAATAAAGTAGAAAATATTAGTTTGTTCTTTATACTTTGTCTTAGCTCAATCTTAGAAGAATAATTCAGTGCACAAATGTAATACTTTTAGTGCACATCTCTCCTCAGACATGCTTCTGGCATTGTCATGTCACTGTGCTTAATAGCACTTTATATTGCAATTGTCACAACTTTCCACAATGGCCTTCAAACATTATACAATAATTTTGATCTCCTCAACTCAATTTATGTCATATCCACAGCCAATGGGAAGACTTGCATCCCATTCATCCAGAATGGATTTGAACCCAGACCTCATTGGTGATGCTGTAAACAATAAATTTTTGTAAAACAAAAATCAGACTCTAACTGGACTCAAGAAGCTGTTAAATAATGAATGCTACAAACCACCTGACTATATAACTGCAAGCTTGAAGTAACTTACAGCGAAGACTTGCCCAGACATAGTCATAGAGATGTAGAGCATGGAAACAGACCGTTTGGTCCAACCCGTCAATGCCGACCAGATATCCCAACCCAATCTAGTCCCACCTGCCAGCACCTGGCCCATACCCCTCCAAACCCTTCCTATTCATATACCCACCCAAATGCCTCTTAAATGTTGCAATTGTACCAGACTCCACCACATCCTCTGGCAGCTCATTCCATACACGTACCATCCTCTGCGTGAAAAAATTGCCCCTTAGGTCTCTTTTATATCTTTCCCCCCTCACCCTAAACCTATGCCCTCTAGTTCTGGACTCCACCCACCCCAGGGAAAAGACTCTGTCAATTTATCCTATCCATGCCTCTCAATTTTGTAACTTCTTTAAGGTCACCCCTCAGCCTCTGACACTCCAGGGAAAACAGCCCCAGCCTGTTCAGCCTCTCCCTGTAGCTCAGATCCTCCAACCCTGGCAACATCCTTGTAAATCTTTTCTGAACCCTTTCAAGTTTCAAAACATCTTTCCGATAGGAAGGAGACCAGAATTACACACAATATTCCAACAGTGGCCTAACCAATGTCCTGTACAGCCGCAACATGACCTCCCAACTCCTGTACTCAATACACTGTCCAATAAAGGAAAGCATGCCAAATGCCTTCTTCACTATCCTATCTACCTGCGACTCCACTTTCAAGGAACTATGAACCTGCACTCGAAAGTCTTTGTTCAGCAACACTCCCTAGGACCTTACCATTAAATGTATAAGTCCTGCTAAGATTTGCTTTCCCAAAATGCAGCACCTCGCATTTATCTGAATTAAACTCCATCTGCCACTTCTCAGCCCATTGGCCCATCTGGTCCAGATCCTGTTGTAATCTGAGGTAACCCTCTTCGCTGTCCACTACACCTCCAATTTTGTTGTCATCTGCAAACTTACTAACTGTACCTCTTATGCTCGCATCCAAATCATTTGTAAAGACTTTTGAAATACTGTGGGTTTGGAAGCAGACATGAAGGTGTGTGAAATTTAAGCTTCAATGATAAAGGCAGATAGAAAGAAGAACTTCAGAGGGACCCTGCATAATTGTTACCTTTGCTTGATTGCATAATTGTTACCCTTGAGTCCTCAAAATTAAGATAATTAAAATTTAACTCCTCACAGTTGCCCAAAGAACGTATCAGAAGTAGAGATTCTGCAAATATTTTTACACAACTTCATATGGAGGCCCATGTTATCTCAACCTCCAGCCTTGGATTTGTTAATTTCCACAGTAACTCAACCACCTTACCTGACCTTCAGTTTCACTTATCACTCTGTGCTGCCACAATACTTTTTCGAATGAAATTGAGCATCATTACATGTACTATAATTTTCAAGCTGATAATAACCCTTCTTCAGTGGTGAATGTGCAGAAGTTTACATAACACAGGGCATGTAGACAATCTATGGAGACACTAGTTTATCTTGTAGGTTTCCTATTTGCTTATCAGTAAAATTTGCTTTAAGAAAATTACAGCTACAGCACCAGTAATGCTGACAGTGCTATTCTAATTTTTATTCATTGCCTCAATCTCATTGTTTGTGATTATAAAAGCTTTAAGTGCAAACATCAGAGGAGATCCTATCTATAATTGAAAACCAAAGGAAATGGGGACAGTGAAATACAACATTGTCAGTATTGCCGCACTGAACCTTCCAACAGGTCATCTATAGTTCCTGCAGCCCGACAGTATTGACATTAGAGTGCTTATTTTATGAGTTCTGCTCAGTTCAAGGCTTAGCTTTGAGTGTCACACTGCACTATCAGCTGCTCCTGTCACTCCTTTTACTGAGAGCCTTGGTCAATGTGAGCCAGGTTGACTGCAAAGGAGAATATCTATTGTGTCTAATCCCTGAACACAACTACCCATTCTTGATGCCAGACAATAGCTGAAAATGTCCCTCAGGTCAATCAGCATCCACAAGCTCGCTCACAAAATCCAACTGGTAATTGCAAAAACTGACATGAATTGAGCTCAATGTCTTGAACTCACAAATGAATATCCAGGCCTTTGCACAGATAGGAGACTGTAATGTCATAGGTATTATTCTTGAGCATTTTATATTCCTTCATGGGATGTAGACATCACTGATTAGGTCAACATTTAAAGCCTATCCAGATTTGTTCTTGAGAGGTGGTGAATTGCCTTCTTGACTTTGGAGTTCCCTTCCTCAAAAGGCAATGGATGCAGAATCTTTAAAGTAAAACAAATAACTGTGGATGCTGAAGATCTAAAACAGAAACATAAGTTGTGGGAGAAACCCAGCAGGCACAGGAAATAACATCACCACAGGAAATGACATCACCAACCCAAAAAACCCAAACATATAAATAGAAAGCAGGAATTTTCAGCATTGCTTTGCCTGAGGCCCACTGAAGATGTTACCTAGTAGGGTAACGGAACGTCTGGAAATGAACCTTTCAGCTCAGCGAGCAAACTCACATCCAAAACCTCAACCTGAGCTACAAATCTTCTCAAAACTGGCCATCTATATGCTAGTCCAATTTAGTTTCTGGTCAGTGGTGACCCTACCCAAAAGTTGTCAGTGGGGACTTCAGAAATGGTAACACCATTGAATGTCAAGAGAAGATGGTCAGATACTTGTGTAGTAGGAATGTTCCTTGACATTTACCTACCAAGCCTAAGAGCTGTCTAAGCCAAACTACCTTTGGACAATGATTGGCATGAGTAGAGAATTGGTTTATGGGCAGGAAATAATGAGTTGGGGATTAAGGATATTTTTCAAGTTGGTGACTCAAGGCCTGTAGGGTTCCAAGGGATAAATGCTGGGACCACAACTGTACATAATATACATTAGTGACTTGAATGAAGCAAATTTCAAGACAATACTAAAATAGATGGAAAGGAAGGTTGTGAGAGGGAAACAAATAGTTTACAGAGAGATATTGACTGGTTAAGTAAATGTGCAAGAAGTTGGCAAATGAAGTATAATGTGGGAAAATACAAAGCTGTTCATTTTTGGGAAGAAAAACAAAAGAAAATTATTTAAATGGCAAGAAATTGCAGAAATCTGCAACACAAAGACATTTAGGAGGGTACTTGTGCATAAAACACAGAAAGTTAGCACAGAGTTTCTGCAAGTAATCAGGAAGGTTAGTGGAATTTTGGCCCTTATTTCAATGGAGTTGGAATGTAAAAGAAGGGAAGTCTTGCTGCAACAGTATAAGGTACTATTGAGACGAGGTGTGGAGTAGTAGGAGCAGTTGTGATACCCTTTAAGGAAATATCACATTTCATTGAAGGCAATTCAGAGAATGTTCACTTGAATGACCCTGATATGGAAAGATTGTGTTATGAGCAAGACTCAACAGGTTGGGACTGTTCACACTGGAGTTTAGGAGAATGAGAGATTTGGATTCTTAAGGGGCTTGACAAAGTGCATGATGAAACGATGTTTCCCCGCATGGAAGAGTCTAGGTCTGGAGGGTATAGACTCACCATAAAGGGGTACCTATTTAAGACTGAGATGAGGAAGGATTTCTTCTTTCAAAGGGTCTTCTAGCCTTTGGAACTCCTTGCCAGCTGTGACAGCAGAGTGCTTGTGTACATTTAAGGCTGAGCTAAGAAGATTCTTGATAAATAGGGGAATCTAGGGTTCTGGTGAAAGGATAGGAAGTGGATGTAAAAAATGTTGGATCAACCATGATCAAATCGATCATATCGATTAGTGAAGCCAGATTGAGGAGCTGAACAGTCCTGTTCTTGTTTCTTTATGGTCTTTTATGATCCTCTATGGGTCAGGGCAGTGCTGAACATTGTGGAATAATCAGCAAACAGCTTTCTTTTGATATTGAGGGAAAGTCATTGAAACAGTTGAAGATGATTAGGCATAGGACACTACCCTGAGGAACACCTTTAAGCAATGTCCTAAGACTAGGGTGATTGACCTCCAACAACCAGAACCATCTTCATGCTATGATTCCAATCAGTGAACTATCTACCTCTCTCTTGCAATAGAACCACATACATGTATTGAATTTTAAAAAAAACAGATCAACCAATCATCCTCAGACCTGATACTCAACCCTGCTCTACCATGTCTACAATTGAAATTCCTGAATACTGGCCCCAAAGTTTCTAATGTTATTTGGAATTTACAGATCAAGCTGTCTGTTGGGCTTCAAGATTATCAAGGGCACTATTTAGTCAAATATGTGAGTGCTGTGCTAATGAGACATTCTTGTTTTACTGACTGGTTTCAAAATACAATGCTGGTCCTATGGGCTGATTCCCATACTTTAAACTTTCCTGGATGCATCTTGTAGAGGTCATGAGGAGGGAATCGACCTAACCCACATAGTCTTGTTCTGAAACAGCAGAAACAATGGTCGTTCCCCTTATGGGGAAGTCTAGGGCCAGAGGGCCTAATCTCAGAACAAGTGGTCACCCATTTAAGATAGTGGGGAGAAGGAATTTCTTCCCTTGCAGTGCAGCGAATTTATGTAATTCTTTACCACAAAAAGCTGTAGAGACTGGGACACTTAGTCTATTCAAAGCTGCAATAGCAGATTTTTGACAAGTGAGGGAATCAAGGAGCAAATGCATAAAAAGCTGGAAAAACTCAGCAATTCTGGCAGCATTTGTGGAGAAAAAAGTGAATTAGAATTAGCTTTATTTGCACATGTACTCACATGAATTAATTTTTTTAAGTCAGGTATGACTCTTCTTCAGAATAAGGAAATCAAGTCAAATGATGAGGTCAAGCAGAGCTTAAAACCATAATATATAGGAGCAGAAGTATGTCATTTAGGCTTTTGAATGTGTTTTCCATTCAATGAGAGCATGGCTGATTTGATAATCCTCAACTCCACTTTTCTGCCCTGTCCCTTCTTCCAGTTTTCTTGCAGACCAAGGGAGATTTCTGACAAGCTGCTGATGATCAAGATCTCCCATTTTCCTGGTGACACCAATAAGGTGTCCAACTAGGTTGAATAGTACAGACCTTACCATTTACAGGTGAAACTCTCAAAAAAAAAAATTCTGGAACAAGTATTAGTGAAAGTATTCTAAATAGTTTCCTGACATGTTTCAAAAGGCATCTTCAAACCTCCAGCAGCAAGTAGACAGTAAAAGTTGATATACTCCAAATATTATTTAAAAAGTATTTCAATTACTAATTTACTCCCAATTAGCTGCTCGCTGTGGGGCAACATTGTTAGGTCAAGCAGTTGTCACCACAAAATTGTTATTAAGTTGCAATTGGCTGCTCCACAATCCTCCAAGTGGCTGTTCCACATGCAAATTCCAAATCTGTTTACAACTCTCTAACAATGTTTTTGTACTAAAGACAGGAAGAATCAGTGTCTCATTTCAAAATGCCACCTTGCACCCCTCAGAGGGTCTTAGTGCCTAAAATTCCATCCCCTAACTATTTTATTTATCATCTCAAATCTTTGTTAAAGCTTTTCTGTGATGGCTGACTTAATTTACACCAGTTATCTCTCATTGAAATGAATTGATAACCCCAATATATTCCATTCCTGTCCCATCAGACAAAATTCAGCTTTGTCAGCTGCATATATCTAAAGCCAGTTTTCAATTTGTATATAGTTGTTCCTCGAGTGTTCAACAGGAGAAAGTGTACCTCAGAAACCTTTTTCCAAATGGTGACGGATTTCAACTCAAGTCCATCACAGCTTTATCTGTTTGAATTTCAGAATTCCAGCACATGTGCATTTTCTTTATGCTGCCCACGAAGCATGGAATGTGTTGCAAACTGCACTGCACCTTGATCATATACCAGACAACACCAGGTTGTAGTCCAGCAGGCCTATTTGAAATCATAAGCCTTCGGAGCATTGCCCCTCCATTGGGTGAAGTCCCTGAAGAACAATAGTTTCTTTGCCCACTCATTTCTTGCAAACAGAAAACATTTTATCAAATTTCCTCAAATTGAAAGCTATACAATCCTAGGGAATGTAGGTGTTATCCAGATAAATGAAAGGGCATTGTGTTTTGGCAAGCACCTTGATCAGAATTAGTGCTCAGCCTGGGTTATGTAGTGGAGCTGGAACTGGAACTAGTTCTGAGACAAGGAGTATGAGTTATTTAGGATTTGATAAAGGGCTGGTGATAATTCTAACTTATTAATGATGCTCACTGCAGCATGAAAATGTGGCCGTTAGTATTTGAGTTTATGTCACATACAAGTGTCACTGGCACAGTGCCCACTCAAAAAAAAATTAAGTAGTGAGATGGACTTAAACTATTTAACAGAAAGAGAAACAGAATTGCTGTTAACAATGTCTATTTGTCCATTTAACAACAATTCCAAGACAAAATTGAATGGCTGTTGCTGTTTGTAATCTTTCATTCTTGCGCCAAGTCGAGAATATATACTTTGATATTTGAAGAAAAATTTTAAAAAATGATGCGCCCACAGCGAGAAGCACTGATGTATTGGCAAAGAATGTGCACTGTGGAAAGTCCTCATAATAGATTCATGTCATTTGTTTAAGATGCCATGTGAGATAAAGCATAGTTTGAAGGCAAGACGAAAGAGATAACAACTGTTGTTTAAATGAATTGTTTTGACATAGATGCATCAAGCAGTCTTGTATTTTATGCGAGACAGCAAATGCCAAAACACCAATAACAAGAGATACCTGTGTGTCTTGCATACAAGTCACCCAAAGTTAACATCCCAGTACTGCAAATAATTAAGAAAGCATTTTCCTTGTTCAACTGTATTTTGAAAGCAATTAAACTGTATACATAAAGATATCTTACTCCAATTAAATATAGGGCTTGCGTGAGTACTGTGTACAGTTCAATGATGATATAACTACCTGACTGGAAGAACAATGAAGATTCTCCAGACTGACCGCTGGGATGAAAAAATTTTCATGTGAGGAAAGCTTGAGTAGAGTAGGCCTATATTTTGCAGAAGCAGAATGAGAGATGATCTCATAGATATAAATATCTTTCGGGGCTTGACAGACACGTAGTCAGTGAGGGAATGGTTTCCTGCTCAGGAAGTCAAGAACTAGCAATCACAGAATGATGAGGAGAAAATTCTTCCCTAAAAGGATTGTAAATATTTACAATTCTTCTGCCCAGAAAACTTTGAGTGCTTAGTTCTTTAGTATACTTGAGATAGAAATTAACATACTTTTGGATTGTAAAGGAATCAACACTTGCTTGTTTCCAGACAACCAGGAGATCAAGCAACAGTTTTATTAAGGACCTGTTCACTTTGCAAGCAGAAATTTTACACTAAGTTATTTCCCACCCAAAATGGCTGAGGATGTCATCATAATGGCACGTGATCAGAATCTTAAAGTAACAGCCCATCATACTTAACAAATACACAACATACAAAGTTAAGGTGGGAAATACTTAGTTCAGGTAGAAGATCAGTGGCAGGGCAAGCTTTAAGCATCAAACCACTAAGCTCTTATGTTTGGTTGGCAAATATAGAAATTATAGATACTCAAGATAAATGTCTGCCTTGATCTGTCCATTTCCATTTTCTCTTATAGAATTTTAGAGTCTTACAGCCCAGAAACAGATCCTTCAGTCCAACTCATCCATGGCAACTAAGTTTCCCAAACTAAACTAGACCCACTAGCCTGCATTATTTTTGTTTTGCTTTTTAATTAAGGATCTGATGATGCGTACTGTTACTACAGTAGAGACTTGGTTTCATTGTCTCAACATTGAGTTTGTCTTTTGCACTATTCCGGGCAGTAGCCCAATCCAAAAAAACCCAATAAGCACATTGCTTAAGCTCTATTTAGAGTTTAGCTAAGGCTCTTAGAGGCTGATGCCATGTGCTGTCCTTAGTTTTATCAGTATCCACATCTCTTTAAATACACACAACCTTTTAAGAGCTGCTGATGTGTGAGAAATGCCATCTTTGCCCTCTGCAAGCTCTCATTGCTAGTCCACTGTTCACAGGGAGATTTGCATGAACTGGCCTTGGGAGTTCCAGCCAGGTCACCATCTGTTGAGCAGATGCATGCACTGAAATACTCTTAACTTTCTATCAGGTACAGAATCCATGCTCTCAATTCTAAACAATAGCCAAAACATTTACTTACATCACATTTTCAAAATGTAAAGCATATGGTACTTAAAGTGACACAAAGAATTGGAGACTTCACAGTATGGTGCATGCCTGCTGTCCTAAACATCTCTCTTTTAAAGGATTCTGGTAGCAGCTTCAGCAAATGTGAAAAGCTGCACCTACATGCTTCATGTTCAATCTGATAAATTAACCTTTTTAGGTCAGAATTAGAGCAGCATTTAAAGTGTGAAAGTAGATTAATTGTAATGATAGCCAGAGGTTAGTTACAATTTATAGCATTGAAGTCATTGCCAGAAGCTCACGTAGCTTAGAGATTGCTAACAAGATTGCTTTGCATGTGGTCGTGGGAGTGCACAGATTTAATTGTTATGAGTGGCTTAAATAGCTGCAGCCATTTTGTTGACTAGCTCATTTAACTGTGCTTGTCTTTTTCCCAGATAAGCAGGAATATACTTGTGTCAAAGTAAAATTTAACAAGATTGCAGTATTTTTGTTTATAAAAATAATCCTGTCTGCTGTAGTATTTTTAGATTTCACACAGTCTGTTTATTCCAGAAATTCAGTCCTGGATTTCTTGTGAAGCATGTGCATTTTGAAGGTTCTGAGGAACCCACTTTCTATTTATCCTTTCCTCTAGCAACTATCTCATCTCTACTTCTAAAGTGCTTGAAGTTCCATCCCACTGATAGTACCAAAGTCACAGAAGTATCCTTCATGTCTGTAGCTATAGAGCATGATTCTTCTTCTGCCTTTCTGAAGCTGTCAATAAAGCTAATCAATCCCTTTCCTACTTTCTGGCTGTGTGGAGATACCTTGTGGAATTTCATTTATTTTCCAAATTCCTAGTTAATAAATCCAACTAAGACATTGCTTTGTGGGTGAGAATGAAGACTTGTGACTGAAAGCTTATATAATATTGATCTTGTGAATGGGAAGGGTTATCAGCTCAGGGTTCCTTTACAACAATGCACCTAGAGTACAAAAACTGATACAAAAAAGGGTCAGATGAGCAAGGGTCATGGCACCCAAAACTTTAACTCTGATTTCTCTTCATAGATGCTGCCAGACCTGCTGAGCTTTTCCAGCAACTTCTGTTTTTGTTTCTGATACAAAACAGGATTGGGCTGTGAGATAAGCTGCTTGAATATTGCAGACGCAGTTATGATTTTTCAATAAATTCCTGGCACAGTGTCAATCAGGAGAAGTGGGACAGTTTCTTTTATTAACTTGCAATGTTTTTTGTCAGTGTTGAATGGTGTAGCAGACAGGGACTAATCTTAATCAAATCATGTGACTTACCCACTGGCAGTACATGTAGTGATTTCTCTGCATGTCTCAGGGCAATGTCATCCTCCAAAATCATTCAATACTGGCTGCATTCAATATGCATTGATTTTTCCACCAGTGAGTTGCTTGTGGGTCACCGAGGTGCAGTTGCACCCCGCTGGACAATCATGTTGCCAAGAAAAGATAACGCATGACTACCCTTAAAGTAATAATTTGATTAGGCCAAAACAGGATTAATTTTATTGATGCAGAGAGATCCAAGCAACTGTATCTATCAAAGTTATTCTTCATAGAAACACTTTGATTTAACAAGAGTGAAAATCATCAGAAGTTAGTAAAGATATGAAATATGAAAGATTTATTTCACGACACTTTTTATATAGAAATATTTTAATGCATTTAAAATGAATAACTTATATTGAACAGACCAGTAAAGAGTTATTGAATTAATCTGTTTCTGGATCTGGGTATATATTACAACTTGATATTCCTGTCGCCATTGTCAGTCAGCCTGAGTAACAGCACACATGACATGTACAATATTGAAAGCACTATGTTACATAATGAATGTTTAGTGTTGTTGATCCAGTCCAGATATCTCTTTGATATCTAGTAAGATCTGGAGCACACTTTGGTCAATTTCCATAAACACAAACTGACAAAGCAAAACTACCCTTAATGTGACGTTATCAAGTAAACAGCTTGGATGCCATCAAATGAAATCTTTACTCAGTCTATTTATTCAATTTCAAGAGGAATAAAATCACTGAAATATTTGGATATGAAATTGAAAAGTCATGACGCCTTCAGCTTCATGTGGTAGCCATTCAGCATATTTATGGTGTGATTTTAATTATCTCAAGATAATGAATGATGAGGAAGATCTTTTGATCAATCATGGAGATCACCATTGACCAAAAGTGGAACTGGACTGGAAGTACTAAGTCAGACGCTAGAAATCCTGCAACTCATAACTCACCTCCTGATTCCCCAGAGCCTTTCCACAATCTACAAGGCAAAAGTCAAGACTGTGATGGAATACTCAGCGCTTCCTTGGATGAGTGCAGCATGAAGAACACTCCAGAAGCTTGACCTTTTCCAAGATAAAGCAACCCATTTGCTTGGCACCACAATCATTCATTCACTCCATCACTGATACTCAGTAGCAACAATGTGTACTATCTGCAAGATCCACTTCAGAAATTTACCAAAACTCCTTAGACAGCACCTTCCAACCACAATCAATGCGATCTAGTAGGACAAGGACAGCAGGCACATCGCACCATGGTTATCTGTCAGTTCCCCTTCAAGCAACTCACCATCCTGACTTGGAAGTACATTGCAGTTCTTTCAGGGTAGTTGGATCAGAATACTGCAAGTCCCTTCTTAATGGCATAGTGGATCTACCTAAATCAAATGGACTGCAGCAGTTCAAGAATGCAGTTCACCACCACCTTCTCAAAGGTAGCGAGTAATGGGTAACAATTGCTGGCCCAGTCAGTGAAGTCCACATCCCAGAAGCACCATACAACCCCTCACTGCTATATTAAAATAGTTCCAGCATTTTCACCCATTTGATCTGGAAATGTTTTATAAATGGTATCACAAAGCTAGTCCCTTTTTTTTCTAAAAGCTGTTCCTTGGCTCAAGGAGACTCTCTCCTTGATTGTTTTCAGAGGGGCAATAAACCGAACCAGACTCCGATCAGTCTGGTTTAGTACAGAGCTGTAAAGGATCTTGAGAGGCCTTTTGTTTATATGTAAACAGCTGCGACTTCAGGCCAAAGTGGTCATGCTTTAGAAGTGACCTGTATAAAGAGAGGGGTGTGGTCAGCTCTTTTGCTAGCTGAGCTGAGCTAAGCAGTTTTGGCTCATTTCTGAACTGGCAAGTTCAATAGGGAGCTGTGTAGAAACTCTCTCTCTTTTCTGCCCTCCAACTCCAACCTGTAAGCATGTGTTCCATTTATACTGGTTTTTTTAAAGGGAGTTTGCTTATTGGGACAGTTGTGTAAATTCAGAACAGCATAATTAAGTCTAGCTGGATAGGCTGAGTTCTGTAGGGGTACTTTATTCTGTTCTTTGTATTTCATTATGTAATTTTGTGAATACATTTTTGTCTGTTTTAAAATCTAGTAGTCAACCTAGCTATCATGATGAAGGGCTTTTGCCCGAAACGTCGATTTCGCTGCTCTTTGGATGCTGCCTGAACTGCTGTGCTCTTCAGCACCACTATTCCAGAACCTAGCTATCTTACTCTGGGTAATTTTCACTGTATACTTACTAACACAAATTGCAAGGTTAGGTCTAGGGCTGCCCGCTTAAGAATGTTTTGAGTGGTCTGGCCTAGTCCATAACAATGATGGTCACTTTGTGTGAGAGGTAGAATGTACAGTTATTAGTCTGGAAATTGGTTTCCACTAATTTAAACTGATGTTTCTGTCTCTTACATAAAGTTTTATATAAAGATTAAGTTTGTCCATTACAGTGATCCGTAAGTCTAATCATCTCTTGAGCAAATTTTCAACAATGCTTACTTTTTTGTGAAGGAAAGAGTTTGGAATGTATTTTACAAATAATTTTCTTTCAATCAAGTTCCATCTCACCTGATCAATGCCTGATTTATGAGAAGCTCTTGTCCAGACTCCACTCCCAATTGGCCAGAAGAGGTGGCTGCTTCAGTTACTGATTTTCCCCTTATCCTCTATTTCCGCTACTATTTCACTTATGTGTGTAGTGGTCCAGGCCTCCCAAGTTCCCATGCTTTGAATCATGTATGTTCTTACAGGTAAAGACAACATCAATACTTTCAAACAACAATCCAACAGATCCAAATTCCGACAATAACAATATTCATCAGTGCCTCTCCACAATATTATTTTTACTGTTTCATTTATTTATTAGTGCTTATGTGCAAAACTTGTTGGAAGTCGTAGGACAGGTTGAGAGAACAGTTAATAAAGCATACAGCATCTTTCACTCTATTAATAAGGAACTGCAATGCAAGAGCAAGGAATTTATACTAAACTGTTGAAGAAACTTGTTCAACTTCAACTCGGATGTTGTATTCCAGGTGCTACACTTTCGGATGGCTGTAGGATTATTTTATTCTTTATTCGTGAATGGAATGTGGGCACTGTTGGCTAGGCATCTGTTGCCCACTTGTAGTCTCCCTTCAGTTGAGTGGTTCTCGTGGCCATTTCACAGGCAGTTAAGAATGGTCTGGAGTCACAAGTGGGCAGACCACATAAGGGAGAAGGTGAGGACTGCAGATGCTGGAGAGTCAGAGTCGAAAAGTGTGGCGCTGGAAAAAGCACAGCAGATCAGACAGCATCTGAGGAGCAAGAGAATTGATGTTTTGGGAGTTAGCCCTTCGTCAGGAATGTAGAAGGGGAAGGGGGCTGAGAGATAAATAATGGGGTGGGGCTGGGTGGAAGGTAGTTGGGAAGGCGATAGGTGGATGCAGGTGAGGCACGATTGTGATAAATCAGTGGGGACAGTGGAGTGGATAGTTGGGAAGCAAGATGAACAGGTCAAGAGGGTGGTGCCAAGTTGGAGGATTGGATCTGGGATGAGGTGGCGGGAGGGTAGATTTGGAAACTAGTGAATCAATTTTACGCTGTGTGGTTGGAGGGTCCCAAGGCAGAAGATGAGACGTTCTTCCTCCAGTTGGTACTGTGTTTGGTTTGGCGGTGGAGGAAGCCCAGGACTTGCATGTTTTTGGGGAAGTGAGGGGGGTGTTGAAGCAGTCGGCCACAGGGATTGTTGTGTTTGTGCATCCCAGAGATGTTCCCTGAACCACTCTGCGAGTTGACGTCCTGTCCCATTGATGTGAAGGAGACCACATTGAGAGCAATCGACACAGTAGATGAGGTGGATTGATGTGCAGGAAAATCTCAGCCAGATTTCAAATGATCCTTTAGGGCTTTGGATGGAGGTGAGAGAGGAGGTGTGGGTGCGGGTTTTTACACGTTTTGCAGCAGCAAGGGAAGGTGTCAAGTGTGGAGGGTAGGTTGGTGGAGGGACTTGAACCTAACGAGAGAGTCACGGAGGGAATGGTCGCTGTGGAACATAGATAGGTTTGGGGAGGGAAATACATCTTTGGTGGTGGAATCTGATTGCAGATGGCAGAAATGGTGGAGGATAAGGCACTGTATCCAGAGACTCGTGTGGGTGGAAGATGAGGACCAGGGGGTTCTATCGTTGTGCGGTTGGAGGGGTGTGTTTCGAGGGTGGAGGTGCAGGGAGTGGAGGAGATGTGCTGGAGGGCATTGTTGATTATGTGGGAGGGGAAATTGTGATCCTTGAAATACGTGACATGTGGGATGTCCTGGAATGGAATTGCTCCTCCTGGGAGGAGATACAGCGGAATTGGAGGAATTGGGAGTAAGGGATCATGTTTTTATGGGATTAGATGTAGTCGAGATAGCTGTGGGGTTGGTGGGTTTGAAACAGATCTCTCTGTTGAGTTGATCACCAAAGACAGACAAAGTGGTCCAGGAAGGGGAGAGAGGTGTTGGAGATGGTCCATGTGAATGTAGGTCAGGATGGAAGTTGTTGGTGAAGTTGATCAGGAATAGTCAATACGGTTTCTTGAAGGGTAGGTTGTGCCTCACAAACCTGATTGAGTCCTTTGAGAATGTGACCAAACAGATCGATGAGGGTAAAGCCGTTGATGTGGTATATATGCATTTCAGTAAAGCATTTGTTAAGGTTCCCCACAGTATGTTACAGCACAAAATATGGAGGCATGGGATTGAGGGCGATTTAGAGGTTTGGATAAGCAATTGGCTGGCTGAAAGAAGACAGAGGGTGGTGGTTGATGGGACATGTTCATTCTGGAGTTCAGTTACTAGTGATGTACTGCAAGGATCTGTTTTAAGTCCACTGCTGTTTGTCATTTTTATAATGACCTGAATGAGGGCGTAATAGGATGTGTAAGTAAATTTGCGAATGACACTAAGGTCGGTACAGTTGTGCATAGTAGCGAAGAATGTTGTAGGTTACAGAGGGACATAGATAAGCTGCAGAGCTGGGCTGAGAGGTGGCAAATGGAGTTTAATAAAGAAAAGTGTGAGGTGAGTCACTTTGGAAGGAGTAACAGGAATGCAGAGTACTGGGTGAATGGTAAGATTCTTGGTAGTGTAAACAAGCAGAGAGATTTCAGTGTCCATGTACGATAGGGCTGATTAAAAGGCATACCATGTGTTAGCTTTTATTAGTAAAGGGATCGAGTTTCGGAACCATGAGGTCACGCTGCAGCTGTACAAAACTATGGTGAAGCCATACTTGGAGTATTGTGTGCAGTTCTGGTCACTGCATTATGGAAGGATGTGGAAGCTTTGGAAAAGGTTCAGAGGAGATTTACTAGGATGTTGCCTGCTATGGAGGGAAGGTCTTATCAGGAAAGGTTGAGGGACTCAAGGCTGTTTTTATTAGAAGGAAGTTGAGAGGTGACTTAATTGAGACATATAAGCATTTTTCCAAGGATGGTGATGGATAGCATGAGAGGGCATAGCTTCAAATTGAGGGGTGATAGAGAATTGAACAGATGTCAGAAATAGTTTCTTTACTCAGAGAGTAGTAGGGGCATGGAATGCACTGCCTGCAACAGTTGTGGACTTGCCAACTTCATGTGCATTTAAATGGTCATTGGGTAGACATATGGATGAGAACGGAATAATGCAGGTTCAATGGGCTTCAGATTGGTTTCACAGGGTGGCACAACATCAAAGGATCTGCACTGCGCTGTAATGTTCTATGTTCTATGTTCTATGGGTACCCATAGCTACCCCTCTGGCCTGTAGGAAGTGCGAGGATTTGAAGGAGAAGTTGTTGAGGGTGAGAACCAGTCCTGCCAATTGAATGAGTGCGTTGGTGAAAGAGGACTGGTTGGGTCGGTGAGAGAGGAAGAAACAGAGGGCTTGTAGGCCTTGGTCATGAGGGATGGATGTGTATAGGGACTGAGTTCATGGTGAAGATGGGGTGTTGGGGGTCAGGGAATTGAAATTGCTGGTGGAGGTGAAGGGCGTGGGTAATGTACTGAATGCATGTGGCTAGTTCAGGTATCAAGGTGGAACAGCATAGAGTAGAGATATGAGGAGATAAGTTTGGTGGGGCATGAGGAAGCAGAGATGATTGGTTGACTGGGAGAGTCAGGATTTTGTGCAAGAGGTTGAACCAGATGGAAGGGATTCTGGGACAATGAGGTTGGGGGCTGTGGATAGGAGATCCCCTGAGGTGTTGAAGCTGTGGATAGTTTGGGAGATAGTGGTTTGGTGATGAAGGGTGGGGTCGTGATTGAGGGGATGATAGGAGGAGGTGTCAGTAAATTGACATCTGTCCTTGGCAAGATAGAGGTCGGTGTGCCATACTAAGACTGCACTCGCCACCACCCCCCCCCCCCCCCCCCCCCCCTCGCCCCCCACCACCTTGTCTGCTGGTTTAACGGTGAGGTTGGGGTTGAACCAGAGGGAATGGAGGTCTGCACTTTGTGAGGCTGAAAGGTTGGAGTGGGTGAGAGTGATGGACATGTTGAGGTGGCCAATGTCATGGTGGCAGTTGGAGATAAAGAGATTGATGGAATGTGTTGGAGGTTGGAGAAAGGGTTTTCGGAGAATCGTGGTAGAAAAAGTAAGCACGGAGGCAGAGCTGGCAGAAGAAAAGTTCAATATTGCAACGCATACCAGGTAAGTAAAGCAGATTTCCTTCCCTAAAAGATATTAGTGAACCAAATCGTTTTTTATGGCAATTAGCAATGGTTACATGGTCATCGTTAGTGAAGCTTTTAATTAAAGATTATTAGTTAATTCAAATTTCACCATCACCCAACAGAAGTGGTTCCTGCTTCCTGACTGTATTTCACCCTCGACTGTACCCTTGAAAACATCTGTCTTATAAAGACTCAGAAAATCCCAGATTCAGTTGAGACCCATTGAACTGTATACATTTTGGTACATTTGCTCAGTTTCCCGTCGGGGACTTAAATTGTAAACTAACTGAATTCTTTCACAATTGGAGCCATTGCCTGAACATCCGTGAGCAACAATTGACCAAAATTTCCAGAAAATATTTCAAATCTGCAGTGCTTTAATGTGTTATTTTTCATCCTTTCCTGTATTTCCTAATTGTCTGAGAGAATGTGGTGATGACCCACTTTCTTGAAACTCTGCAAATCCATCTGGTGAGCACTTTACTCTCTGGGTGGCATAGGTCAGGGTTTTGGCAAGATGCTTCTGTGCATTTTGTAAATTGTACACATTGTCATAATGCCAAAGGTGGAGGGTTTAAATATTTAAGGTGCTGGTTTGTTCTAATCAAGCGGTCTGCTATCTCCTGGATGGAGTAGACCTTTGAGTGTACTTTTTTCGACAGTCAGATGGTAAATCATTTCCAAAGAAGTTCTAGCTCCTAACCTTCTCAGAACTATAAGTGCATATGTGGCCAACCCAGCTCAGTTTCTTGTTAGTGGTGATACCTATAATGTGAGTGACGGAGTATTCAGTGATGGCAATGGCCTGCAATATCAAGGCCAGGTAATTAAACATTCACTTGTGGAGATTGTCATTGTTTGGCACATAGATACTGAGAACATGACTTGCCATGTTTCAGCCCAAATATAAATATTACTCTTGTCTAACTGCTTCATTATCTGAGGAATTGCGAATGGTACTTAAAATTGTGCAGTGGTCAGTGAATGTCTCTACTTCTGATCTTATGCTGGAGGGAAGATTGTTGACGAAATTCATGACTCCAGTTGGATCTGGACACTGCCTGAGAAATAAGGGCAGCTTCTGAGAGGCAGCATATTGATGGTTAAGAGGAGACTGATGGGACAGTAATTGGCTGATTTAGATTTGATAGTGATTTCAGTGCTGATGGTCTCCTGTAATTTTTGTAAGGAGTCGTTGCATAGAAGCAATGAACAAAGTAATTGTGCCAGATCAGCCAGTGCAATGTAAATTTTATTACTCAATGGAAAGTAAAACTGGATATCTTCCTCATGAGCACCAACCACAAATGGTTGCCTTTGTGGTAAGTATGATTTCAATTAGCACAGAGATTTCCTAACAATTCCCATTTATTTCAGTATTACTGGGGTACATTAATGTCACACAGATTCAAATGCTGATTATAACAGTCAGGGTGTGATGGGTCTACAGGAGTCCCAGGATGTCTGAGATGAGGGGGAATCATTGATAACTTGGAGACAAATCCATGTTTTCCTTTTTAATTTATAATACACCAAGGCTGCAGCTATTGAGCATCCACTCCCAAGGGAGGATTTTTTTCTTTAATGGGTTTAATCCAGATTCATAATCAGGATCCTGAGACTTTTCCTGGGACTTGGAGATGCAGTTCCACAGTTCTGACTGTTTTTTTTCAGTGGAAACTGTATATTATTGGCCTTAATTATTGTGTGTAGGCATATGATAATCATAGAGTGATAGTCATCTATTGGCTAATGAGTATCCTTGTAAAAGAATCAGGTGAGCTTTATGCTGCAATCAGATAATGCAAAAATAAAAATGCTGAACCAAATTACGGAAGGAATCTCAAAATAACTTACAATTACTTGATCATAAGGTGATCATAAGAGTCACTCTGCTCTATTAAGATCCTGTCATTTTATACAAAGCCCTTTGTGTCAATCATTGTCGTTTATTACTTGTTTGGGGGGAAATAGATCCCGTCTCACAATTTCCCAATATCAATGCTGTTATCCATTAAGGAAATGTATGATTGTCTGATATTGTCTTGGACAGAGTATTTCATCAAATTGAAGCTTGTAATTGACCAGTTAACGGCTGCAATATTTGCAGAGTGAAGAATAACCTGAATCCATTAAGCCTTCACCCTGCAATCCCACATTAATGCTTCAATCCACATTATAGAGCTGTACTGCCATGTTCTCCCCTCAAGGATCTCACTTTATATCAAGCCCAGGCAGCAGACATTCCTATTCCTGCACTAGGTCCAAGGAGCTTGAGTAGAAGTGAGTCCTGGTGAAGAGCCAGAGAAAAATACAAATTTTGGCCTTTGAAGTGAAACTACCAGGAAAAAGGCAAGTGTGGGAAATGTTCTACAATTAATGTACTAGAATGATGACATTGCTGCATCAAAGTAGAAGCATGTATAGTTTGCTGTTGACTAACTGGTTGCTATTTCCCACCATTTCATGTTATCATAAACTCTTTAATTGCTCAATACCCCTGTTCTATTATTTACAGGACAATTTTTGCAAACTCATATTTGTGGATACGTTATCCTGTTCAATATTTATTTCTGAGAATAAGATTTTAGTTGCCACTTTAATTGATTTGAGAACCTGACTTTAACAATGCTGCATTAAAGAACATAAATCCAATCCTAATTTGCGAGCAGTTTATATACAATACACGATATATACTTACAGACAGGCAATTTGACCACTGGCATCTTCAGTCAATCATTGCCTACATCGAACCAGGATGCACTAGTTTTTATATTCTACTCCTCTATCAGGTCACTGTCTGCCTGACTCTTTCAAGGTATAAAACTGGGAAAATAGTTGAAGCTCTGTTCTTATTTTGATTTTTCAAGATTGCCTTGATCCTCTTGGACTGATTTTATTCCCTTTCCCTTAGGACTTTCCCATTACCTTTAAACATCCTTTTCTTTTGTTAATCATGTTAGCTCAGTAAAGTCATACTTTGACAGCTTAACTTAGATCTTTTTATTGTTCATTCTTAACTGAGTTTGCATTCTAGCTAACCATAAGCTGCTACAGCTGTCTGGCTCTGCATTTTGTCTCCCCCTACACAAGGATGTATTCTATCTCAGCAGGAATCTGTTATGTTGAATGTGTTTAGCTGCATATATTCATTTTGGCTAACTTTATGCACATAATGCATATGATAGCTAATCTATCAAGATGCCTAAAATCCATAATAGAGACTGAAAACTTTGATCAGATTTGAAATTCTGAGTCGTATTATCTCCTTTGTGATGATATTTCTTTTCCAACACTGAATGGTAAATACCATTTGTTTACATTTTCTAACTGACTATTTGATAGTATGGTAATTGTGCACATGGTGTATTACAAATGACTCCTTGTGTAACCTCACACCACTTCACACTATGTTGAAAACCTGTCTTTGAACATTTTCAAATGTGCACAATTACCACACTATCAAATATTCAATTAGAAAATGCAAACAAATATTACTTACCATTTAGTGTTGGAAAAGAAATATCAATGATCAACAGCAGTGGATGCTTATTGTACTCTCAGAACATGCAAAGATTTCAACTAATAGATATGGTAAAAACAAATGTGAAGATAAGGGATTTTTTGCAATCTCAGATTGCAAACATAAAAACCTATGAACAAAAACTGAACATTTCTAAAGAAAAGGTTATGAAACCTTGTCTGCAGGCTGACTGGGAGACTTTGAATGAGTATGTATCTGAGAGGGCAAGAGAAAGAAGATTTCATGTATATCATATATTTCATGAAATCAGGGTGTCACAAAGTGCTTTACAGCCAAATATTCTTTTGAAACACACTATTGTAATCCAGGAAACACAGCAGCCAATTTGTTTACAGTCATATGATATTGACAAGATGATCAGTTTTACTGTTGCTGGAGAACCATAAATACTGGTCAGAATAGTGCAAATAATTCCCCTGTTGTACTAAAAACAAAGCTTCAAAGGATTATTTATATCTGCTCAAGACACCTACAACACTGTAGCACTCAAGTTCTGAACTAAAGGTGTCAACTTGGGTTTGGTAGAACTTGAACATGTAAGGTAAGAGTTTTCAGATATTAATGATGGAGACTGAAATTGTCTACGTTGAAGCTGATGATATCTTGGGTTGAGACTCAAGAAGTCCAGCTTCGTTCCTAATGGTGTCAAACATCTCATGTCTGATTCTCGATAGACTCGGTAGTAATGTCTAACAAACCAATTTAAGATGGCCTGATTCCTGTCATGCAATAACTACATTCTGTTGTAAGCGTCTCTTCTTGTTAAGAATCACTAATGTTCACCCAGTGCCTTATCCCAACTATTATCTGCTGGTTCTGCAAAATTATGACATGGTGAGCAAAATGGGATCGTTACTTAAATAGCTCAAAGTACAATGGAAAAATTCCATTCCATCCGGGAGAAAGCATTTCCAGAAGACAACTGCGTTTACTGCTTTAAGAATGTCATTACTTTAAGAATACTCACACAGTCAATCACCAGCTAAAAGCACTTGAATTGAGAAACAGGAACATTATGGGAAAGGCAGCACTCTGCTTAAAACCTTCAACGTAGAACTGAGATGAGATAGTAAAAGAATTTTTAAAAAGTGATTGCAGTTGACTCTTAAAGTCTCCTTAGAGAAGAAGGTTCCACAGGAGTAGTCCCAATTTGAGGCTTGGCTGAGAAGCAATGAGAAGCAGGAATACAGTTAAATATTCCTGTCAGCAAGGCAGCAAAGCTTTAAATTACTAACACAAAGAACTGGGCTGGGAAGGATAGCAGTAAAAAGGGGTACTTAACATTCACAGCTTGCATTGCAACCATAACATGTCCATTCTACAGGCAAGCTATAGTAGTGAAGTTGAGAGTCATGATGTTAATTTATACAAAGGCCACAGGATCAAGAATGTTGCGGAGCACATTTAAGACATCAGAGAGCAAATCAAAAAATTTAGAAGACAGAGCCTGAAAAGAAATGATCCTTTCAAACATTTTAAGAGTGATAACATTGGGAACTATATGATTAATGTGGTAGTTTTGGCAGAAAGGTTTACTAAGTCTGTCTGAAAATCCAATAAAGGATGTGCAATGTGTATTAAGCCATAAAAGCAGGAAAACATCTATTTTATCCACAAAATAGGCTGTAGAAGGTAGAAAACCTCCATTTTATCCTCAAAAAGGCAGGGCACTACTATTTTAATTGAAAAAGGACTGGAAAAGCCCAGGAAATAGCACAAAGATATAATACTGCTATTTAACAGAATTTTATTGGAAAAAAAATTACAATGTTGTAGTCATTCAGAGTTTAACATTTCTTAAGCAAGGTCAAGAATACAGTACTCCGATAATGATGTTTAAAAGCTTGAAGTGACTTTCAAACTAAGGCATTAAAACAGCTTTGAGATGCCACAAGTTTAAAATCTTAAAAAGCAACAGGCTACAAATGACATTGAGATGCTGCAAATTTAAAGCAACCTTATAATATTAAGAAGATACAGCCATATTAAGAACCATTGGCATGGTAAGTAATAGTATATCAAAGATTTTATGTCAGAGATGGGCCAAATACAATTCGAACTGAACACTTTAGAGAAACCAGTTCTTAAAATACTGGATTGATTGGAAATGAAATACTAAATCTCAAGTTGAACAAATAAATATACTATTGTGCTCAGTAGGGCCTACAGTTGATGACATGATAAGTTACCAAAATTCAAAGGAAGGTACAAATACTTTTGAAGTTCTTACAGCTTTCGATAATTATTTAACCTGAGAACAAACAATATTCTTGAAATATTTTGCTACTTTTAACATGAGATTTCAGCAGATAAATTCATTAATGGCATTGGCGTATTATGTTGCCATAGTCTTAATAGACCAAAGGGATGTTCTCTCATTAAAGAGAATCAACTGCTGGTGATGTAATCTGAGGGTCACCATACCTTAGATGAGAGGAGTGGTTGAGAAGAAGAATCCTTCAGGATAACCTCAGTTGGTGATGGGAATTGGACCCACACTGTTGACATCACATTGATTTGCAAATGAACCATCCAGCAAACTGAGCCAAATAGATTCCGCACTTCCACCTCCACACCCCAGCCCCACCCTAGAGATTAACAGAAAACTGATTATGGTGTTTTGAAATCAGAGTTCATCGGGACAGGATTGTTGTTGAGATTATTGATGAGTCCTTGTCAGATTTATTACAGACTAAAGAATAAATGAATTTGGCAAGTTCACCAATTTATTCTAAAAGCAGGAATTCAGAAAACATATGGATAATTCTTGGGATAAGAAGAATCTTACCACAAGAAAGCGATATGACTTACTTACCTTATAACATAAAAACACTTTACTAGTCCTCATGACAAGCCATCATAAGGAGGAAGGAAAACACCAGACACTAAGACACAGTAGTGCCTTGGAACAAAAAAAACCTCACAGACACACGTGGCACCCAACTATAACAAAATAATGTTCCACCTATGAAACTATAGGCATCTTCTAGAGGTTGTGCAAAATGAGGAAATTGTTTCTGAGCAGCTAAAAGATAATATTTACTCTTTAAGAAATGTCAATGCAATAGAACTTTCACCATTGGAAAACACACTCAAGGCATTCCTAAGGCAAATGGTGCTTCAACCTGTTTGAATTTGACAGAACCTGCTACATTGATTGGCATCTCATTAGTCTTACAAAGGAATGAGTGTCACATCCTATTCAGATCAAATTCCAGAGCTAATGTGACAATGCTTTGGCTTTCAAGAGCTTATTTTGCTTTCTTTTGAAGAGAGCTTGAAAGGCAAATGTACCGAGCTAACTAATGGAAGACCACTTGACTATCAGCTTATGAAGCCTTGTTTTTTTTTGAAGTTGGAACAATGGAAGCAGCCTGGGTATGGACAGGTCTCACAGACCAGGATTCCTAGATTTTTTGTTTAGTTTTTAGGTTTAGCTTAAAGCAGAAGCTATTGGGGTCTAAGATTTGAAAGCTCCAGTGAATGTCTCCTTGTTGCTACTCTCTCTGAATTTTCTCTTGATTTTTTTACCTCCTGGATTGGTGAACCTCATGTGAGAATCTGTTTCTAAATTTACCTATTTTGCCAAAGTCTGTGTTTATGGGATGTTACTATATTGGAACAGTTAATTAGTAATAGTTACTATATATCTATTATTCTGTTAAGTTTTCCAATAGAGTTAAGCTTTTTTTCCTAAATTTCACTTTGTTTGGTTGTATTTTAACTACAGTGTTTAAACAAATTGTGTTTTGCTTAACGTCAAGTAGTTTGACCAGTTTCATTGCATGAGGAACAGACACTTTACATTTGCCTTTAAAATAAGAAAAGTTAATGTCTAGACTACTTTTTGAGGGGGTCAGATCTGGCCCATAACATGAAAAAAAACAGTAGTTACAGCTTCCAGAAATAATGCTACATCCTCCAGATGGAATAACTGTCAAGAGTAAACAGATGCTACAAGTGACATTGTAACACAAAGAAAGTAAGAATTGAAAATATGCAATTAATACACAACCAATTCTTTTTCACTTTTGAGTCTGCAGTCATGTCTTGGTCTCAATATCCTGAAGGTAACAGATGGAGTAAACTCCATGAGATCAAATGGTCCAGAAGCAAATTGTTACCATCCATCTGGTCAGGGGTAAACAAGTAGAAGATTTCATTGGGATCCCTGGCAGTTCCCAAAAGGAAGGAAGAACCTATGATGTTACCTACATTGAGATAAGAGAATTGTTTCACGCTGTAAGCACGAAGGAATTTTGTGAACTAAATGCAACTAGAACTTGCTCAAGAAACACAGCAGTTCCAAGAACATCTATGGAGAAAAGTCTGTTATCCTGCCCACTAGACAATAGAGGAGCTACAAATAGAGGTAGAGCTCCATGGTCACGCCCATTTTGTTGAATGACCTGTGATAGGAGGCATAGCAATGTGGCTCCATCCATTGGGCAGTGGAGGAGTTGCATAAGAGGTAACACACATTGCCTCGCCCAGTGATTAATTGAGAACATCTGAAGGAAACTAGGATTTTGTGGTTGCACCTACTGAGTAATGGGTGAGTGGTGAAAGGAGGTAGGGCTTTGCGATCTCATCAGATAGTTAATGGAGGACCTGTGAAAGTAGGCAGGGCACTGTGTTCCTGCCAACTGCGCTGAAAAAGTAGGCATAGCTCCTCCCACTGAGCTGTAAAATGTGTCATTTCTCCATGTTTGGGACTTTGAGAGTGATGGAAATATTTTCCCTTCCTATTATCACTGAAGATTTTCAGTTGGCAAAAATCACAAAAGTTTCCCAGAAGAAACAGCCCCTAAGAATAAGGATAAGCAATACAACCCACTTGAATTAATTGGTGAATCGTCACCTGAAGTTGGTCAGAAAATAGAACAGCCCACCAAAAAACATGGTGCAGCAAATTTAACTTTGTTGCCAGATGATGAGCTGACACAAGTTCAAGATCAACCTTTGGTCTTTCAAAGAAGGATTATCAATGCCTGTGACAGAGATAATGGTAAAAAAAAAACTGCATTCTTCTGGTACCACAATTGAGGATGTGAAACTGACCAGTTAACCAGGAAGACATCCAAAAAGAGTGAATTCAGGTGTCCAACCTACTAAGCAAGTAAAAGTGAAGTGCTTACATAATTCAAAACAGATGTTTCAAGACAAATTGAAACTGAAGATTTGTTGAACAAAATGGAAATGAGCTACATGTGGTTCCATAACAATACAGACCAACAAGCATAGACTCTGGACGCTGCCAAGAAGAAGAAACTGCCTGATCTGAAAATACAGGAAACTGCAAAGAAAGAAGCACTTGTTTCAACAGTGCAACTGTCTTTCATAAAACCATAAGAAATAGGAACAGGAGGAGGCAGTTCAGACCCTCAAGCCTGCCCTACACATCAGTACGATTGTGGTTATCCAATATTCCTCATGTCCACTTTTGTACATTTTTCCTGTACTTTTGATTCCCCAGCTGATCAATAACCCATCTATCCCAGTCTTAAATGTACACAAGTTGATGTTGGTCATATGCCTGATGTTGGCCATATACCCGAAATGTTAATTCTCCTGCTCCTCAGATGCTGCCTGGTCTGCGGTGCTTTTCCAGCACCACACTCTCAACTCTGATCTCCAGCATTTGCAGTCCTCACTTTGTCCTCCTTAAATGTATACAAGGTTGCTGACCCCACAGCTGTCTGCTGCAATGAGTTCCAAAGACTCTCAAATCTCTGAGAGAAAAAAGCATCCTCATCTCAGTCTTAAATTGGCACCCTTTATTCTGAGACTATGCCTACTGGTTCATGAGGGGAAACATGCTCTCAACATTGATCCTGTCAAGCCATTTAAGAGTCCTATATGTCTCAATGAGATCACTTCTCATTCTTCTAAACTCCAGTGAGTAGAGTCCTGACCTGTTTAGCCTTTGCTAAACAGGTCAGTACTCCAGGTATGGCCTCACCAGCACCTTATATATTTTCAGGAAGATTTCTCTTCCCTTATACTCCAACTCTCTTGAACTAAGGGCTAGCATAACATTAGTCTTCCTGATTACTTCATACAACATATTGAGGAATATCCTGGTGAAACTGGTGGACATTCATGAGATTAAAGGTCTTCCAAAGGATGTTATGAGGTAGTTATTTGACTTAGCAGAGAGGAAATCCTCTATGAGATGAATTCAGAAGATTACAAAGTTCACCAGAGAAAGTAATGGATCAACTACCAGATTCAGCAAGAAGAAAGTCCTCTCTGAAGGGCATCCTAGAGATAAAAGATCCTTTAGTGGAGAAATAATCCATAAATAATCAGATTCAAGGTCAACAACCCACAGGCAAAAGGTCTACAAGTCTTCCTTTTCCAAAAAGGATGTGGTCTAGAAGAAGGTTATACAGGACATTGGTGAGGCCTCTTCTGAAACATTGTGTCCAGTTCTAGTTGCCCAGTTATAAGGAGAATATTACTAAGCTCAGAGGATCCAGAGGAGATTTACCAGGATGTTGCCGGGTATGGAACGTTTAACTTATAAAGAAAAGTTGGATAGGTTGAGACTTTTTTTCGCTGGAGTGTAGAGGGTTGAAAGGTGACCTTATAGTGTTCATAAAAATAAAGAGGGGTACATATAGGGTTAATGGGAGGAGTCTGTTCCCCAGGATGGCAAATTTCAAGAACTAGGGGCATATTTTTAAGATAAGAGGAGAGATTTATAAAAGACATGTGGGGCAAATTGATTACTCAGAGAGTAGTTTGCATGTGGAATGAACTTCCTGAGGAAGTTGTGGATTTGGGCACAGTTACAGCGTTTAGAACACACTTGGATAAGTACATGAATAGGAAAGGTGCGGAGGGATTTGGGCCAGGAGCAGGCAGGTGGTGATAGTTTAATTTAGTATTATGTTTGGCATAGGCTGTTTGGACCACAGGGTCTGTTTCCGTGCTTTATGACTATAAGAGTGAAACCTCCAGACTGCTTCAACTTACGAAATTAGAGACATGGTGGGGAGTGGGCGTGGGTGGGTGGTGGGAGAGGGGTTCCGTTAAATGTAAAAGTAGTAAAGAAAGGACAACCATTGGCAGCACTCTATCTCAACCATTTCCTGTTCATAATTAGTTTCACAAGTATTCAACTCAACCCTCAACTTTGGACCCAGTGCTGAAAACACCACCATTGAGCTGACATCATGGACAGAGTATTCTTCAAATTAGGACATCCCTTACCCTATCTTAGTACCAGATCTCAATCAACATTGAAATATTTCTTGTCCCTGATCAAATGTCTTAATGGTAAAACAGATTGAAATATATCAAAATTTTCTGAAGATTCTCTGAAAATTATCCCTTTTTAATGAATGTGTGAATCTGCATTTTGTTGACTGAATAATTCTTGAAAAGCAGATGAGTGGATGAATATAATGGCTCACGTTTCTATTCGTTATTTGCCCTCCTTCATAATGAGGGGGATGATGCTTAACTTTCCCACCACAAATACACAACAAACAAAATAATACAAAAACATCCAATTTTCACATGTTTCTGGTATTTGTGATAGAACACATGGCTTTCAAATAAACTCAGTAGGCACAAAGAAAGGCTTACACTTATAATAAGCTTTTCATGAATTCAAAGTAATCATGCAGGCAGTGAAGTATTTTTGAAGTGTGGTATTCGCTGTAATATAGAAAACAAGGCTGTCTGTTTACATATAGAAACTGGGATAACTCCATAGAATCCAGTATCCTGACCCCAAGTCACCTTTCACTTAAATGTGCATCATACTTGACACTGGCCCATTTTCCTCAGAACCAGCTCTCAGAGTCAACACTCTGCGCTCCTTGGATGCTGCCTGAACTGTTGTGCTCTTCCAGCACCACTAATCCAGACTCCTGTTTCTATCTGTCAGCCAGACCTCCTGATTGGACCAGGGAACTCATATTCTACGAGGTCCACATGGCTGACCTAGTTTCAATCACTATGCAAACTAAATGGTTGGATTGTCAGGGAGCTGGGTTAGCCAGGAAACTGGGAGAACTCTGCTGTTGTTTGAATAGGAACTTTTACATTTTCTGAAGAAAGAAAGTTAAAGCCTCATAGAAACAAAACAGTGTCACAGGCAGAGCAGCCCGTGTTCAGTGCTGCACCAGGGATTGAGGCTTAATTTTGCCTACTAAAGTCTCTGGCGTAAGCCTTGAACACATATTCCTCTGACCCAAGATGAGAATATCATCACTGATTGTTGGCAGTAAGATTCAAAGGAAGCCTGTACAAACAAGGGATTCTGATAAGAGGAACACAGGGCTCATGGGTCACTTGCTATTCCTGTGTTAGTTAGTAGCCTATCAATATGATAGACCTGACAACTCATCAGCCTGACAACAGACATCCACTGTCACTTACGTAAGAGAAGGCAGTGGGGTATCCTAAGGGATTTAAGTGGAGGCTTTAATAAAATGGTCTTCATTTTACTGCTGAGAGGTCATCAATTCATTTTGTTCTCTAATGGAACAGTCTGGTTCTTATCCATGAACACTATGTCAGTAAATAGAACCCAGTGTCACGTGTTATTACAACTTCTGGATTCACTTGTACTGAAAGCTGTTGCTAGAGAGAATGAATTTATGACTAGTCATGAGCCTGCGTGTTATTTACTGAGGAAAGGATTTATCTTTAACAGAGTGAGTGGGAGGAATGAATCAGCTACTGTTGGGATCTTGAGTTGAACAGATTTTTGAAGTTTTATGAAAACAGATACACTAACATACTCACAAATATACACTTACATACAAAGACATACAGGTGCATGCATGCAAACATTTCTACACACACACCTCTTCCAGCCATGGAATCAGTATTAAAGTGTACACATTCTCAGACTGTTATCCATGAGCAGTAGTATTGTGGAGCTGAATTCCAGTAGCATTCTAGAACTTTAGAAATCTGACCTCTGATACAAATCCTGTGATTAACTGAAATGGAATAAGGGTTGGATGATACCATGCCGAGGAGGGAAATTGGCAATTGAAATACTTTAATGACATTGATCACCCCTATTTTATCTTGCTTCAAGATTTTTTTTTGTGAATGGTTGGATTTTCTGGGCCTTAGGAAGCTGAGTGGTTGGAGATATCTTATGTGATCACTAATGAATGTAATATATAACTGATGATTGAAGGGCAGGTTTTGGTATGCTGTAAGTTTTGTCATCTTCTGGCAATTATCTTCGATAAAAAAAAATGTTTGTGTGGAGAGCCTGTATTCAACAAACACAGCAAAGAGAAAACTGTGTTAATTTTAACACCATCCCTCCTCCTCCACCCAAATATTCAAATAGGCTGGATTTGAGTTAGAAGAGCACAGAACATTACAGCGCAGTACATGTCATTAGGCCCTTGATGTTGCGCCGGTTTGTGGAACCATTCTGAAGCCTACCTATCCTACACTATTCCATTTTCATCCATATGTTTATCCAATGACCATTTAATTGCCCTTAAAGTTGGCAAGTGTATTACTATTGCAGGCAGTGCATTTCACGCCTCTACTACTCTGCGAGTAAAGAAATTACCTCTGACATCTGTCCTATATCTAGCACCCCTCAATTTAAAGCTATGTCCCCTCATGCTAACCATCACCATCCAAGGGAAAAAGGCTCTCATAGCTCTCATAGTCCACCCTATTTACTCTCTGATTATCTTACATGTCTCAATTAAATCCCCTCTTCTCTCTAATTAAAACAGCCTAAAGTCCATCATAAGACCTCCCCTTCATACCAAGCAATATCCCAGTAAATCTCCTCTGAACTTTTTCCAAAGCTTCCACATCCTTCCTATATTGTGGTGACCAGAACTGTATGCAATATTCCAAGTGCAGCCACACCAGAGTTTTATACAGCTGCAGCATGACCTCATAGCTCTGAAACTGTATCCCTCTACAAATAAAAGCTAACACACCGTATGCCTTCTTCACAACCCTATCAATCTGGATGGCAACTTTCAGGGATGTAAATGGACACGAGATCTTTCTGCCATCTACACGACCAAGAATCTTACCATTAACCCAGTACTCTGCATTCCTGTTGCTCCTTCCAATGTGAATCACTCACACTTTTGTGAAATGTTAAGGCTTTTAAAGCATTTTGAACCCACTGTTAGAGGAAGTTGGAGTACAAACAATCCATTCTCATGGGAAGTGACCACCACTAAAATATTTGGAAGGAGATCGCAAGCCTAAAATTTACCTATGTTCCAGCTTTCACACAGCAGTTGGAGGGAGAAAAGAATGGAGGCATCAGACAAGTAAGTGCTTTTCTAGCACTGCTTCTGGGTGAGGAAGAACAGGTATGTTTATTCCTTGGACAGGTCCTCCTAACTGATCAGACTACACCTCACCTGCGATTTGACGTTCACACCACCCCATCTTTCCTGGCCTGCGATCTCCTCCCTGGTGAAAGTAATGTCTGGCTCCTGTACAGATAGAAGATTTTAGATTTTTCTCCAAAATGGTGATCTCCAATCTTTAAGAGTCTTTCTCCATGTACACCTTGAATTGGAGTAAGTCCTAGCCAAAGCAAATAGGTTCACTGAGAGACAAATCACTCTTTTCAGTACAATCTGTGATAGCAAGGAAATTCAATCCACTTGAGGGAGATGCTGCATTGCCTATCTGTCTAATGGGTATTGACACACATTTTGAACATAGTTGTAGTGTGAATTGTCAGATTCTCCAGTAAAAGCACACAGTTTCAATGTAATGAATCTCTATATACCAGCTCTGAGGCTAATCCATTATCATGAAAACGGTAAGTTAAGGGCAGGATTGGGTTTCTTTTGTCAATTGAACTTCCTCTTGTATGGGCTATTTATTACCCACTATAAGGCTTCAAAAGTATCACACTGGTCTGCAATTCAAGAATGTAAAAATACCATTTGAAGCACTTGAAATCCTCAACAATTGTGGTTTTACAGCTTTCTGTAATCTTCTGTTCCAGTAGTTTGTTGCTTGGCTCTTTTGTCCTGGCTTTTGTCCAATTGTATCTGGAATTACTAACCAATTGATCTTTCTGTTGTCTCCTAGGGCCACCCTTCATCATCTCTCCGCCTGAAAATATCACAGTAAATATATCCCAAGATGCCCTCTTCACCTGTCAGGCAGAAGCTTATCCTGGCAACTTGACGTACACTTGGTTCTGGGAGGAAGAGAACGTCTTCTTCAAAAAGTAAAGTCAAAATTTCCTTATGTGTTAATTCACATTTGTGTTCCAACCAGGTGACTTTCTTGCGTAGCTCCTAATCTATTGGCAAACATGAGAATCCCTTTTATTGCATCATTTTATTTCAGTAAGCTATCTTTCTTCATTTTTTTTAGGTACAAATATTTTATTTCCTTTGATTTTTTTTTCTTCTCTTCCTTTCCAGACTGTACTGACCTGTCCAGTTTGCATGGTGAGAGCCACTGCAGTGTGTCAGCCAATTTGATATCATTTGTGACCACATGTCCACAGACTTGTTTGTCTTGTGACGTATCAGAAACCAGCCTGATCCAGCCCTCAAACAGCATACACGTACACCCACTTTGCAGAGGGGCTTTTTGGAGAGCCCAAGAACTCAGGATTAACTTTCTTGCATTGAGACTTTCTGCTTGTACTTTATGAACTCTTCATTAATATGGAACTTGATATTAATGTAACTATGCATGGTTTAGCCTAGAATGCGATCAGTGATATGAGCCATAAATCCATCACTGGTTCTTTGATAAGTTATTTTAAACTGCACTCCCACCCTAATATAGATACTCACTAATTGAGAGCGTAGATCTGTGCTTTTTGACCTCCCTAGCACAAACTTAAAATTGGGATTCTCTTCGTGAGCATTATAAACACAAGGGAAAGTTTCCTCTTATGTGCAAATGTACAAGGCCAGTTCACAACCTAAGAAAAGTGTTGCAAATGGATGAACTTTCTTTCCTGCAGCTAAGGATTGAATCAATCCATTTAGCTTTCACTGGGCATTTCTGCTTCTGCATTTATCCATTCACTCCTTGAGTGAGGTATTACTGACTGTCAAATACAGAAGTGAAAAGGCTAGTTTTCTAGATCTCTGGCTGGTTCTGACCCACAAACAAAAAGACGTGCATTAACAACACTGCTCAATGCTCGAACATCAACAAGTGGACGCAAAATGACACCAACCACATCTCAGTGACTGGAAAATTTGATTACGTTTATGTGCATATTCTGTACTGTTATACATCTTGCTGATCATAAACTGCTGGCAGCCTTTTTCACAAACTTTGCATTAATTATTTCAATCATTGTTTTAGAAAACCAGCACAAAATATCAAAAAGGATAGCAGAAGTTTCCAAAGATATACAAAAGGGAAAAGAGTCGCTAATGTGACTTGGTCCCTTGGAAGCTGAAACCAGAGAGTTAATAGTGGGGAACACTAAGATGGCAGAGATGCTGTATTAATACTTTGCCTCAGTTTTCATGGTGGAAGACAATAAGCGATCGGAGGCAATAGATAAGGTAGAACTTAGAACAATCAACATCGATAAGGAAAAGCTACGAAGCAAACTATCAGGATTGAGGGCAGACAAGTCCCTCAGGCCTCATGACTTAATCCTAGGATTTTCAAGGAAGTGGCAGCAGAGACACTAGATCCATTGGATACAGTATTCCAAAATTCACTAGACACATGAAATGTTCCAGTAATTAGAAATGTCCTTATTCAAAAAGGGAGGGAGGCACAAAGTGGGAAATTCAGAGTCAGCATGGTTTTATGAAGGATAAATAATGTTTGGCTAATTTGCTAGAGTTCTTCGAAAATGTAACAAGCAGCATGGATAATGGAGATGCTATAGATGTAACTTATTTAGACTTCTGTAAGGCATTTGATAAGGTGCTGTTCAAAAGGTTAATTCACAAGGTTGGATCGAAAGGGATTAGGGGTCATTTTTTAGCCTGGATAGATGACTGGCTGATGGACAGAATTCATAGAATTGGGATAAATGTTTCTTTTTCCTTGGTGGCATGATGTAACTAGTGGGGTACCACAGAGCTCAGTCCTTGAATCCCATTTATTTACTAACTACATTAATTTCTTGGATACAGGCATAGAAGACTCTATGGCCAAATTTGAGGATGACACAAAAATAGGTGGGATGTAAATTGCAATAAGGAAATAAAAACCTTACAAATGGATATAGATAGGTTAGGAGAGTGGGCCAAAATGAGGCAGATGGAGTTTAATGTGGATAACTGCAAAATCATGCACGTGGGTCAAAAAAAATTTGAAGGCGACCTATTATCTCAGTGCGGAAAGACTTTGGGATGCTCTGGTTCAGAGCGATCTAGGTATACTTGTTCATGTGACACAGAAAACTAGCAGGTACAGCAGATAATAAAAAAAGTGAATCAAATGTTGGCTTTGATTTATAAAGAAGTAGAATATAAAGGTAAGGAAATCCTGTTGCAACTGTACAAGGTATTGCTGAGACCGCACCTGGAGTACTGTGCACAGTTTTAGTCCGCTTATTTGAGGAAAGAAGTAGTGACATTGAAGGCAATTCAAAGTGGGGGTTCACTAGATTGATCCCAGAGATGAGGGATTGAAGAGAGATTGAACAGTTTAGACCTATACTCTCTGGAACTTAGAAGAATGAGGGGAGATCAAATTGAGGTGTTCAAGATGATAAAAGATGTGGATGAAATAGACATGGAGCAGATGCTTCCTCTTGTGGTGCATTCTAGACGAGAGGTCAGAGTCTGAGAATAGGGAAATAACAAATTTAAAACAGAGTTGAGAAGAAACTACTTCTCCCAAGGGGTTGTGAATCTGTGGAATTTACTACCCCAAAGTGCAGTGGACACTGGGGACAGTGAGTAAATTTAAGGAGGAGTTAGACATTTTTAATTGGTAATGGGTTGAAGGGAAATGGAGAAAAGGCAGGAAAAAGGGGGTGAGGAGGGTATCAACCATGATCGAATGGTGGAGTAAACTCGATGGGCCAAATGGCCTAATTCTGCTCCTATATCTTATGAACAAATGAACTTATGAACTTTATGTTGTGTGATGTTCATGCATCATAAACGAAGGGTGTCAGTACCAATGGGTTTTGAGAACACAGGTCTGATAGAAAACCTGCACATGGAGTGGAAGTTAGACATAAAGGAATGGTTTAATTTTTTTTAATGTGTAGAGTGGAGGAAAAGGCCATCTGGCTTGAGCAATATTCCCATCTTTGCACCATGCTCTGCATTTTTATATTCTTGAGGGGGCAATTAATTGCAATAAAACTGCAAGTTTTCACCAGATAACATTCTGATGGTGAAATCCAGTCCCTTTTTGTGGCTTCTTGATTACCTTGCTGGTCTGTACAAAATGTATTAATCACTCATAATTTACAAACTGTATTTATATATCTGTGTGAAACAAATCATGTTTCCTACTCAATTCTGCTCTCTAATTTAGATCTATTGATCAGACCTATACCATCTACTCTGTATCCTGTTCTGGTCTGAACTTCACTGTGTCAATTTGAATTGAATGTGTGCCAACTCACTAAAGTTTGATTGCAGAGCAGGCTGGGTGAGGGCCATGATATCATAAAAGAACACGAACCAATGCTGACCTCTGAACCACTTCAAGACAAGAGTACTCTTTGATAATGTACCAGTCATGAAACATGGACATTCTGCCACCTCGTGGTTGTATTCAGGGGGTGCGTTTATGAAGGTTTTCTTTTTCAGCTGCCAACACTGACCAGGCCATTTTAAAAGAGTTTCTGTAATTACAGTGGAAGGCACTTACTTAGTGGCATTAATGGATTCAAGTTATAAAAAAAAATCCCCATTGGTCCCTTTGAATCGAAACACTAATGTGTAATTTTTTTCTTAGTTTCTGAGCATGAGGTAATAATACAATTATTACAAACTTGTGCTATGATTCTTTTTATATAGCAGCGATTGTACTGAATTGAGCAGGACAAACGAGAGGCAAATTAGGAACTGATATGTTTAAATTGGTATGTAGACACCAGTTTCTTGTATATTTACAGGAAAGTATTTGTATCTTTACACCAATTTTTTATCATAATTTTTGTCTGTTGGTTGCTAAATTGTCTGTATATTCTTAATTTCAGGAGAACTGAATTCAGAACAATAATAAGTGGGCAGAGTTAAAACTGTGGTGCTGGAAAAGCGCAGCAGGTCAGGCACCATCTGAGGAGCTGGAGAACCGACGTTTCATGCAAATCCTCAATCTTGATGAAGGGATTTTGCCCAAAACATCGATTACCCTGCTCCTCAGATGCTGCCTGACTTGCTGTGCTTTTCCAGCATTACACTCTCGACTTTGATCTCCAGCATCTGTAGTCCTCACTTTCTCCCAGTAACAAGTGGGCTGGCTACTTGAGACTGATGCTTCAGGTTCCGTATAACTTTTCCTCCTGCTGCGTGGACCTCTGAGCTCCATATGGAACTGAAGGTCAATGTGTCCAGAGGCCAATTACATAGAAACATAGAACATAAGAACAAGAGTAGGCCATTCGGCCCTTCAAGCCTGCTTCACTATTCAATATGATCAGGGCTGATTATCTAACTCAATACCCTGTTCCCGCTTTCTCCCCATATCCTTTGATTCTGTTAGCTCTAAGATATACAGCTATCTTGTTAAAACATCAACTGCTTTAACCTCAGCTACTTCCTGTAGCAGAAAATTCCACAGGCTCATCACTCTCTGAGTGAAAAAATGTCTCCTCATCTGGTGCCCACTGGTTCTGGGCTCCCCAGTCATCAAGAACATCCTTCCTGCATCTACCCTTTGTAATCCTGTTAGAATTTTATAAATGTTTATGAGATTCTCCCTCATTCTTCTCAACTCAGTATGAAAACGTTCTCTCTGCCAATCCAGCCTCTCACTGTACGGCAGCCCTGTCATCCCAGTAATCAGTCGGGAAATCTCCTTTGCACTCTTTCCACAGACAGAACATCTTTCCTCAAATAAGGAGACCAAAGCTGCACACAATACTCCAGGTGTTATCTTATCAATTCCCCATACGATTACAGCAAGACATCCCTGCTCCTGTACTTGAATCCTCTGTCTATGAAGACCAACATATCACTTGCCTTCTTCAGTGCCTGCTGCAGTTGCATAATTATTTCCTGTTAGTTTTCTCAATACCATTTCTCTACTAATACCAATTTTGTTGAATTCCTCCTTCCCATTAGGCCCTGTACGAAGAATGTTATCGGTCTGTCATCTTTTTGTTCATTATTATAAATTGCCCTGTCTCTGACTGTAGGGCTCTGACTGTACATTCCTTTTCTCTTCACACACCTACAGAAGTTTTTATAGTCAGTTTGTATATTCCCTGCAAGCTTAATCTCAGACTTTATTTTCCCCTCTTAATCAGTCTCTCTGTCTTCCTTTGATGGAATCTAAACTGTTTCCAATTCTCATGTCTTTTGCATTTTTGACAGATTTGTATAACTCTTCCTGAGTTTTAAAACTATCCCTAACTTCTCTTGTTAGCCATGGTCTGACCATGTTTCCTGTTTTATTTTTATGCCTGACTGAGATGTATAACTTTTGAAGTTCGTCCATTTAATTGCTTGTCATTATCTATGTGCTGTCATCCCTTTAAGTAACAATCCCTAATTTATCATAGGAAGCCCTTGCCCCATGCCATCATAATTTCCTTTAATTAGGTTCAGGATCCAAGCCTCAAAAATGACTACATCACTCTCCATCTTAATGAAGAATTCTATCCTGTTGTGGTCACTCGTCCCTATGGGCCCATACAACTAGATGGTCAGTTATTCTTGCTTCATTACATAATACTTAGTCAAAGATGGCCTTTCTTTCATTAGCTCCTCAATATACTGATTCACAAAACTATCCTGTATATTCCACATGTACAGACCCTCTGAGCAGCCGTGTGGCCACACAGCTTAGAGTGATGCTGCTTGATTCTTGCCTGTTTTACTGAGTGCTAAAATCCAGGAAGAGATAAAGAACAGTGATGAGTAAGACAAGCTGAGGGTCAAGACAAAACTACAATGCAGATAAAAGCAGATTTGAGGAAAAAAAAAGAAAAATGGAAAGTAGGTGAAATTTGACTTGAAAGAGGAAAAGAAAAGGCTTGATTCTGTTGAAAGATTTTGCACTGAACTGAAATGCCTTCTCTGCTGCTGATGGAGTTGCTGTTTATTTCTCTAGGATATCTGATACCCTTTGAGTGAAGATCATTCCTGAGGTCATCTTTGAATGGCCTAGCTTTCAATTTCAGGTTGTATGCCTAGTTCTGGAATTTATGTTCCCCCCCAGGGGAACTATTTTCTCTCTGTCTACTATATCAACTCCTTAAACATCTTTGATGCTTCAATTGGATCACCCAATAATCTTCTTTGTTTCATGAGTCCAAGTCTTGAATGGAATTTGAAAACTCACTTCATAACTGGGGCAAAAGATCCAGAAATTGAGCTTGTGCTCCAAATTCAGTTGTTGGTCAAGGGGTAACCAAGCACTGAGGAGCAATTTAATAAGCAAACAGCAGCCATGCTTGAACTTGCAGTTGTGTTTGAAAGTAGATTTGCGTAGGGAGCGGTGAGGGTCATAGTACTTGAGACCATTTTTCGGGCAATCCATGATTTTGCAGATGGCCCTTCAAGGTCCTGAGTGAGGCTGTGCTGGACCGGAAAGCTACATTTTTCCCTCCATCCAAAAGAAGAGCTACAGTAAGTGAGACTGAGCACGCCTGATGAGAAACCTTTCGATTTTGCATGTGAACAACTGAGTTTAAATCTCCCTTTAACATGCTGCTGTCATGAACACTGTTGGCTCCTCGCAATGTTCCTGTCAGCTTTACACAAATATGGCTTTGACCCTCCACGTTCCTTCCTCATGCTAGTCTTCTGAAAACTTCTAACTTTTGCTATTCAGATTCCCAAGAAGCTTCACTACAAGTTCATCAAGTAATTAATTGAAAGTGTGCAAATTGTTGTCACTCACCATGTGGCTGTCCTTTGTAAATGTCATGTCATTACTGAAGTATTGGGAATCAGTGATGTCTTTTGTATGCATGAGTTTACTGAGCCAATTCCCACAGGCAGTTGAGCATTCAGCAGCTAGGGAACGGCAAAGAAGTGCTGGCTTTTCCAGCAATGCTTCCTGAAAAACATTTTTTTTTATTTTGAGAGTTCGGACTTAATGCTGGGGAAGGTTGGTTCCATTTGAAATTGAAGAATTAATGTGTCATCTTCTTGAAACTCAATTAGCTAAAATAGAAAAAGGCAGAAAACCTGTATTCCAATGTTCCCAAGTCAAGGGTATTTAAGTGAGATCTTTTTAAATTTCATTTATTTTTAGCAATTGTATTGTGTAAAGATACTTCTGTTTTTAAGGTGGTGATAAACTGGGTTTAAACATATTGGAATTCCTTCCCTAACAGCATTATGGATCTACCTACAGCACATGGACTGCAGTGGTGCAAGATGGCAGCCCAACACCACATTCTCAAAGACAACTAGGGATGGGCTATAAATGCTGGCCAGCCCCTTGAGTCTGTGGCAAGCCTCCAAAGAGCATCCCACCCAAACCCATCGCAACCCTGTCACCCCACATATACCATGTCTAATCGACCTAGCCTGCACATCCCTAGACACTTTGGGGAATTTAGTGCAGCCCATCCACCTAGCCTACACATCTTTGGACTGTGTGAGGAAATAAGAGCACCCAGAGGAATCCCACATTAGGCATGGGGAGAATGTGCAAACTCCATATGGACAGTCACCCGAGGCTGCAATTGAACCGAGGTTTCTGGTGCTGTGAGGCAGCAGTGCTAACCACTGAGCCATAGTGCCACAATTAGAGAGTGTTTGTCTCCAATAGATAGATTTTCCTGCATCTCCATAATGACACATTACAACATCACAGGGAGATTGAAAAGACAGCATGTGAACACAAGCTGGGCTGTTAAGTGACATCCACAGTTTTACCTTAGAAATCATACAATCTGGCACTCAAGCTGAAACCAATCAAGCTGCTGTAACCTCCATAATTATTTTTGATCAGCTTCAAAGATCCTATTGAAAATCAGAGATGACAGCAGCTTGAAATTTGGATGCGCCCAAATTGGATGCATCTGCAATTTCTGTCCAGGGAGAATATTATTATTGCACAATAATAAATTCCTTAATGAAGAAATATGTTGATAAACAGACATTAATTAATTGGTTTTATTTTAAAATGTTTTCATTCACAATAGTTAGCCACTGACTTGGTAAACTTTCTATAAAATGTCACTTCCAAAATTAAGTTAGCCCAACAAATAAAATTGTACCTCAAGTCACTTGCTACATTAAAAGTATTAATGCTGATAATTTGTGTCTTAACATAGAGTAGCAGATGTCTGGGAATGTGCAGCACATGCAATGGTCCTAAATTATGTAATCAGCTGTGAGAGCAAATAGTATCTGAATCTCAAGAGTGTGTTACAGCATTAAATACACTCATGATAGCACTATTTTTTCCTCTAACCATGCAGCTGTTCTTCCATGATTGAGTGTTCTCATTCAAGCTTTACTTCTTAGCATCTTTCCATGTAGTATCAGGTTTGTTTAATCACTTCAAATCTGGAGTCTCTCTCTATCTCTTTCTGTAGCTCATTAGCTGTTTCTCACTCTCTAGCCCCCTCTCTCCTGCTTTCGCTCTTCCTTCTCTAATACCATTTTGGCCATTGTTCCATGAAAGTTTTGCACTTGCTCTTCTAACCATCCAAATGCTTTTCATATTTGTAAACATGCTAAATGGTTAAAGATAAAATCACCTCAGTTGCACATTCTCCCCGTGTCTGCATAGGTTTCCTCCAGGTGCTCTGGTTTCCTCCCACAGCCCAAAGATGTGCAGGTCAGGTGAATTGGCCATGTTACATTGCCCATAGTGTTAGGTGCATTAGTCAGAGGGAAATGGGTCTGGGTGGGTTACTCTTTGGAGGGTCGGTGTTGACTTGTTGGGCCAAAGGGCCTGTTTCCACCCTGCAGGGAATCTAATCTCAGCTTCTCCTTCTTTCTTTAGCCGTACTCCAAAGCTGTGGAACTCTTACTGTTTTTCAGTTTGCATGAGTGAGTTCAATTCCTGCACCAGTTAAGGTTACAGTAAAGCAACCTCTCCCCTCAACCTGACATCTGTTGACCATTAAGTAAATCAACACCAATCTTCACTTTGTCCAGTGAGAGAACAGCCTTTGTTCTGGCAGGACTATGGCAGCTTTAACTTTGTGTCTCCCACACCTTCCATGTTATATCTTCCAATTTTGCATTCCTTACAATTAACTCACAGTGAGTTCTGGATTTATCTTCTCTACTCTTTCGACTTTTCTCCTGTTCTGTGCTTTTAGCCTTGGTCCTTCTCCTAGATTTTTCAATAATAAAGTTATAAGGCCCAAGTTATTTTAATAACATTCATCAATCAGTAGCTAATGTTTTACAGGGAAGCACTAGAAAGTGAATTATAATACACTTGGATATCCATATAGCATCAGACTTCTCTTCTAATCCATTTATCATAACCTAGGATATTATTTGGTACAGTTAAGCTATGATAGGGTTCAATATTGAATCGTATATATTGCATATGTTTAAATAACCAAACTCATCCCTTCATTATGTGGAAGTGCTGATTTAACTTCAAGTTTCTGCATTAATTGCAGTGGCACAGTATTGTGGCCACTGATTATTTTATTACAATTAAGTTTATGGGTCTCAAATCTTGTCCTCTTCGATGACAGATTAGTGTCAGTCCATGAAGTGCTGATGACAGTACTTTAGAATCTATAAGCCGCATGAAGTACTGACCAATTCTTTCCTTAACTCATTTTTAGTTTGCATTTCACTGAACAATCTTGACAAAGATTTCTGTGCTGCTAGTTGGCTCCTTGTTCGAAATTACAAGGAGACAGTTCTGATCAAATTTAAGCAAAAGTATTCCTGTCTTCAGTTCATGTGTCCAATTTGTACTGGAGGTCTATTTTAATTGACTAAATGGAACAGTGAGCTAGCACAATGATCCCTTACAACCTGGATTGAAATTAGATGTACTTTGATGAGGAAGTAGTCTTGTACCCTGTACTGGCGCAGGTGTTTTATTAACTGCATTTTGGGAAAGTATATTCAGTTTTCGATGGTCACAATTTTGCAGTACAAACCTTCCTTAATGTGCAGCATTTACTTGCTCTAAATTGGCAATCTTGATCAAAGGTTCCAATTTTCATTTAGTGGCGTGGACCCCAACAAATGGGTACAGAGACCCGAATCATTTTTCACCATTCTTCAGCAGCTCACTCTGTCTGGATTGATGCAATGTCAGGCTGCCCACTGGCATATGCCAGCCAGTAGAGGATAGTGAAAGGCGATGGCTGACAGGGTGAGTGGATTCATGATACAATTATAGACCCAGGAGGAACCCTCTTACTTCATAAAAACATTAACCAGAAATCTTTCTGAACTGTTTTTGGAGCAGCAAGCAGAAGTCTCATTGCAGACCACAGGTTAGGCCCCTCATTACCACAACACAGACCTAGTATGTGCCCCTGACTGTCTGTCCATAAGAACTACAATCAGAATCATGTGCATTTTGTAGAATCCCACTTTATACAATGAAGAAGCCAATTAGTCAGAGTTAATAGATGCTGCAGCACCCCAATGAAACTCCCATAAGAAAAGGAGGACAGAACATCAATGTTAATGAGGTGGTTAGTTGAACCATTTCTTATTTGTTATAAAAACAGAAATTGCTGAAATAGCTCTTCAGTTCTGGCAGTATCTGTGAAGAGAAATCAGAGCTAACGTTTCGGGTCCAGTGACCTTTCCTTAGAACCATTCCATTTGGTGCACAGGCTGCCATTTAAACAGCAATTTGCCTGAGTGTAAGTTGCACCCCAGAGAGGCCCCAAAAAGTTGCTGGCATCTAAAATTGGCAGATCTCTCTGACGACAATGGGCAATGCCGTTTAGAGCTAAGGCACAATTTTGAAAGGAGGATCAGGGTAATTAGTATGTGCTGTATCTGACTTTAAATTCCTTGAAGCCTTGGAGGGCGACAGGTCCACATTTCCTAATAAATGTCAGTTAGAGTAGCACCAAATCTGCCTGAATAAAAAAATGCAAACCCATCTGTTGGAAATTGAATTTGATCCGCTGGCAGTGCTCTACTCTAGTTAATGTCAGAGTGCTTTGTATTACAGTCCCTGTGATGTGATGAGCAATATCCTGTGGGGCTGGAGTAGAGCAAAGATTCAAGTGAAGCTTGAGGCAGTGTTAATGTCTCTTGGAGCAGTGAAGAATTTTGTTTTGTGCACATGATAAATATTAATAGGAGAGAGCTGCAAATTTGGAATAATTCCCGACTCACAGTGTATTGGAAAGCTGATGCCTGATCATTACAGTGCAGCCATTTTGGGATTTAAAACACATCAATGCCACCTGGCTGAAAATGTGGACCGTCACCTCATGGATAGTAAATCCCACAGGCTTCTTCTGCCACTGGAGACTGTATCAGCTAGATTGCCGTTGTGCTCCTTAAAATCATCTCAGTAAATTTGAAATGTCTTCCACAAATCTTCAATTACATGGGTCCTTCCATTAAATACACCATGAATTAGTGTAACAGTTTTTTTGTATATCATTTAACACAATTGGTTTCCATTAGAGTAGAAATCTGGAAGTTATACAATAGAATGGAAAGGGTTTAAAGAACCAGGTTGATGTCTTAATTAACAGAAATAAGTTAATGAATTAAAAATTAGCTCAACTGAGAGAATGAGACTGGATGTCCTCCTGACACTTTAATCATAAACATTTTAAACGACCACAGAGCAGAAGAAAATAGCACTGCAGTTGGAGTTAAATGACCTGTGGACTTTAGAGTCTTTGATCATAAAAAACATAATCTTTGTCAGCGTGCTAATTATGTTTCTTAATTATGCTGTAGAGAAGCGTACTTGATCCAGTTCAGCAATGTCAAGAATGAAAATGCTTGTTGAAGAGCTCTATGTTTGTGTCTGTTGCATTAAAACATTGACTGTTTCCTACGGCTAAACTTGAACCAGCTATTTGTCTTATTTTACGGAATCAAAAAACGTTACAGGGGCAGACCATTTGTTTTGTCAGTTCATTCTATTGCTTGTGCTCTAGAGGTGCTTTCCATCTGTTCTCACTATCCTGGTCATTCCCTATTGATAGGCCTCTTTTTCAAGCTATTAACTATTATGAAATTTGCTTTATCACTCGCCAGGGCACAGCCCCACATTCTAATGTTTTTTCTAACTTTTGCGATGTCTTAATTTTGTGCCTTCTTATTAGCATGAGAGAAAACAATCAAAGATTATTTACTCTATGATAATCTTTCCTTTATTTCAGAACTTTTAGCAGGTTGCAAGTTATCAATTGCATTGAAAAAGCTTGAACTTCTTGCTCTTCTTCTGTTTACTGCAACTCCTCATCTTTGGTAGCATTCCAGTAAAATTGTGCTTCATTATATATCAAATCTCAATTGTCAGAGAGCGTAACTGTGTATTAATGTTTATAACATACTCGTAAGTCCTGATATCTAATGCATATGTTTTTTATGACACAGTTGAGGAGAAATGTATCAGCACCCTCCCCCCGCCAAACCAGTTTGTTCAGCCGCAGCAAAGACTTTTATTTTTCTTTAGCTTTATAATTAAATCAAAGATTAATTAAAACATTGTCTCTCAATCAGCAATTAGAAGCCAATTGCAAGTTTTCTTTAAGTGAAAGAAAGGAATTGTAATTTCTACTAACCTCAGGAAGAAACATCCAAAAACACACACAACTTTTTTTTTTGAGGGAAAGAATCTGGTACAACAGGAAAACAAAGAATAAGCAGTTTAAAAAGTTAGAATCCTTGACATGTTATAGTTGAGACTTAGGCCACAGCCATTTCGTTGATGTCGTGTATCCTCAGCAGTAGTGCAATTTGTTGAATCCTTGATTTATTAGTGAATGGATGTTTCTCCGATTTCCTGTATTACCAGTGTGGCTTTCAAGATTACGAGAATGAAAAAGGGGGAGAGTCCTCCTGTCTTTGATTTTAGCAATCCATTTTCTTTCTTTTTGATCAAAGTTTTGATAAGCAGCTACTGAAATATACTTCATTTGTATATTCCCAAGTCTTTGTCTTTGTTGTCTTTTCAAGCTAGATAGTTAGAGATAATCTTTTATGTCACAACTTACATGACTATGCACAAGTGTGAATTAAAACAGGAGATGCAAGCTTCTTAATTCCTGACCCAGGTAATTGATTTAAATGTCTTTTGATAAAATGATTTGGAGATGCCAGTGTTGGACTGGGACAAAGTTAAAAATCACACAACACCAGGTTATAGTCCAACAGGTTTATTTGGAAGCACTAGCTTTCGGAGCGCTGTCCCACTGATGAAGGAGCAGTGCTCTAAAAGCTCGTGCTTCCAAATAAACCTGTTGGACTATAATCTGGTGTTGTGTGATTTTTAACTTTCAATAAAATGGTAACTTCAGTTCAGATGATATTGTTTCCATTGCATTGTTCTCTTGAATCTGTAGTCAAATGACCACTGTAACTATTTTAGGTCCATGTTTCTTCCTCTTTTTAAAATTAATGGTCTGCTTTTGCCAGCACATAGGCAAAAAGAATTCCAACACAAAGGATTCAAAATTTTTATGCAGTCTAGAAGCTTCCAGTTCCCCTTGCTTTTTCAATTTCATCTGCCATTATCTTTGTCATATGTTTCTTCTGTGGTATCTTATTAAGTATGTTTGAAAGTCTGTATAAATTAATTATTGCTGCATTTTCTTTGCTCCTTCTTCAACAAATAATTCTACAAAGCTGCTCAAGCACAACATACTGTTTAGCAATGTAAGCTGACTGGCACTGATTAACTTATGAATCTCTGTGTGCTCAGTAATTTAATTTTCTGTTATAGAATGATAATCTACTGACAACTAAAATAACGTGATGCCTATTCATTGCTTCCTTTATTTGCTGATAAAAAGAGAATTTTCCAATTCCCAGCCCTTGAGAAAATTAACCAATTCCAAAGAATTTTGGGCAAGTTCAGTTGAAAATTTCCCAATTGTTTTTTTCTTAGTCTCCCTGATGATGGTTAGTTTTCAACAGTTAAACAGGTGGTTTGAGTCATCTCATTCCAAATAATAAGCTTCACGAATGCTTTATTTTCTGCAAACTCTGCATTTGTCTCACTAACCCACCTCTCAGCAGCAAACAAAGGAGAGAAATGACCTTGTGATCGGAGGACCAACAAGTAGTTAGGAAAGTCAGTGCTGGCATTGAGGGAGTGCCTTTTGATGAGAGCACGGTCCAAGAGCTAACAGACAGGAGAGAGAGAGGATGAGGTCAAGGAGCTAAGTCCTTGGAGTGAGATCAAGAAATGGAGGTGGTGGAGAAATTAGGAGGGATTGCGTAGATCACTGAGTGTCACCTTTGCCCAGGATGGGTAGTCTGTTGCCAGCATGGCCTTTTGCCAAGACCTGCTGGATCTGGAAGTTCCGACTGCTATGCACCGGTTTGTGGAGGGCTAGGATTTGTGTGTAGAAGCATCTGCTGGAAGCTTCAGGAAGTGAGACGGAGGCTACACGGAGGGGTGGGGTGGATAAAAGGACGGCAAGATGGGTTTGGAAGGAGGTGGTTTCGAGAGAGATTTAAGAACAGGAGGCTGCAAGAAGCTTGTAGGTTTACAAAAAGAAGGTGCAACAGGTATCAGGTAGATGAAAGGGCTGCAAGAGGATTGTGTGAGGAGATGGTGGCTGCAAGGGAAAAAGAATAGTTTTAAACCTGTCAACAAAGAAATCCTCCAGTGAGATCCAAGAGAACATGAAATCACTGAGGTAATGAATTCCTTGCAAATAAATATAGAATGCCTAGTTCAGACCTGTATAATTTCAGGAGCTACTATACTTGGAAACAATGTGATGGATCCTATTGCAATGAACACTAACAAATGTTAAATTTAAATCCGCTTGAGATCCGCAATACCCTAAATGTTGTAATGACCTGGTTAAAATGTCACAGTTTTGTGAATGTGTGATAGAAATCTATTATCTGCTACCTCCTGAACCTGAGAAAGTTGTGTTTAGTGTGATAGCCTTTTGAGGTATGGAAGTGGCTGTCAGTTATTTTGAATAAAAACTCTTGTTAACTTATGCCTTTTGTCTTTTACCAATTTAAATCCATTGGAGTCCAGGAAATTAATGATTTCTTTGTGTACTTGGCTATTCAAGGATATGAATTAGCTTCTGTGTGAGTCCAAACATCCTATACATCAACAGAAACATAGAAAATACTACTTGATGCTTTCCCCTAATAAATGTGTTTGTGAGAATAAAAAGATATGGCCAAAAATCAAACAGTAGCCCTTGAGAAAATTCTAAGAGGAACCTTCAAAACATAAAAATTATTTTGTCCCCTGGAGTTCAAGCTGAAGAAGAGAATATTCCACTTCTTTCTTGGTACAGGATACTCCTCAGTTCAGTAATGTGGCATGGATTCAAGTAGTATAATGGATCAGTCACTGTGGCATCAAACTGCTTGAAGAAAGCAAATGGGCAAATAGGTTTCCATTAATACTTAGAAGATGAGTCACAATATAATGGCAAAGAGAAACTATTTAAAATGAATACCTGATTTGGTTCAACACATTTCTTCCTGAGCTAAAACGAAGGTATAGGCTTGGGCAGAATAAATCTTTTTGATTTGTGATTCCTTACTTTCCTTACTTCATACCTCTCTCTGTTGACAATGAGTGCACCATGTGACTGTGATAGTTGAAAGGCAAATTGCATAGATCTTCATCTTTTCTGGCAATTCTTGGCTTCTTATGAATATTGCTACGTTCCTATCTTCATGACTTACACACCCACACAGAGCATAGTGGATGAAATGGTGAGAGGTAAATATGATCATGAAAATTGCAGTCAATCAAATTGCAAATTAAATTGTTTTCCTATCACATAAATGCTAGTTAACCTTACTGAGCTATTTATAAGTGCACTAGTAACTCTAGAAAGTCTGTATAACTGTACTTTCAGTAGAAATTCTCTGTTTGGGCAAAATTCATGCGCTTTACAAAGATCTGATTAGAGGCAGGCAATACTTCCTACATGATAGATTTTTACAAGTTTTCTGAATTCCGTGAAGAATTTGTGATAACATCTGTCTTTTCCCAACTGGATTGAGTTGGCCAAATAATTTATTTTAGGTTTATAACATCTGTTAAAGAGGAGGATAAAATCCTCACATTTATCTGGAAACTGTTGAACCAAATTCCTGAAATAATAAGAGAAGTTCAAGATAACTATTTTTCACATTTTCTTATGATTTTAAGATTATGACTTTCTGTCAGTTTGATAACATGAGATATAGAGAACAGAAATAGGCCATTCAACCCAACTAGTCTATGCCAGGGCTTATACTTTATTCAAACTTCCTCCCTCATATTGCTCATCAAAAATTATCATTGCCATGATCTATTCCCTCAAATTCTTATTTGCCCTCCCGTTAAATGTGCCTGGATATTTAGCCAATCAATCCATTGCAGACACTGCACAATCTCACGATTTTTCATGTGATTTTTTTTTCAATCTTTAAATTCCCTATGGATTTCATGTTGATTATTGTACACAGTTTGTAGAACATTACTCTGATATCCACTCTATAAAAACTTTTATAATTTTAAAAACCTGTGTTAGGTCAATCCTCAGCCATCTTTTTTGTATCAAGAGAAGAGTCGACCTGTCAATTTTCGCCATTCCCAGACCTGAAGATTCTTTGTACAACATGATGACCAGCACCCATGACTCAATTTGCTCTAACTGTGGTTTAATACAAGTTTATCATAATTCCTTACTTAAAATTCTGTTGTTCTAGAAATAAAGTCTCGTTTTTTTTAAGTTTTCATGCTAACTCGTGGCACAATTTTCAATGATTAGTATATTTGTACTCTGAAATCCCTTTGTTCCTCTATACATCTCAAATGTGCCTTGCAAATAATAAATTACTTCTGACTTCGACTTGCCAAGGTGTACCACTTCCTATGTTTATTTATGCTGAATTTCATTTGCCTATTAATTGCCCATCCTGCAAGTTTATTAATGTTATCCTGTAATTTGTTGCAGTTCTCCACATTGACTGTTTCCTCTCCCAATTTGAATTCATCCTCTAATTTGGATATTGTGTTTTTGATTCCAAAATTCAAATTGTTAATGTAATTTGTGAACAACAGTGGTCACAGCACTGTTCCTTGTGGAAGGTTATTAGCTACTTTCTGTGCTCACACTACTTTTAATTTCTTAAATATTATTTCACCAGATGTGCTTGTTACTGATGTGACGATATTATGCTTTGAAGAGGTGTATTTTGTTCTTTTTTTTGTGAAGAGAGGTTGAGACAGAGGTGTCCAGCAGTATGTTCCAGGTCAATAAAGTAAACACCTTGAGCTTTAAAGTTGGAAAAATAGAAGCAGCATAAACGGTGGATAGGTTTGGGGTGTTGTCAAGCTACCACAGAAACAGGATTTTTGTATAACGTTCAGTAGTTGCTGGGGTCTTGAAAGTGGATATGGAGGCTGTTATTCCTCTGTTACAGCTAAAACCTACCGTCCTTTTCCTGCTGCTAGACTTGCGTGTGAGAAAATCAATTTTACTGAATTTGCCTTTGCCAGGGATGTGTTTATGGGATGTTACTACATTAAACAGTTGCTGATTAGTAGTTTAATGTATCATTCTGTTAAGTTTTCCAGTAGACTTTAAGTTATTCCAATTCTTCTTTCATTTGTTTGTATTGTAACTATAGTGTAAAAATAAAGGGTGATTTGCTTCAAGTCTTTAAGATGATTTAGAGCTGAAAATATATTGCTGGAAAAGCGCAGCAGGTCAGGCAGCATCCAAGGAACAGGAGAATCGACGTTTCGGGCATAAGCCCTTCTTCAGGAATGAGGAACATCACAGACTATCTGGCAATTGGCTTCACTATTGTTTGTAGGACCTTGATGTGCATTCACTTAGTTGCCACAGTTTCTACAACAGTGATTTTTCTTCTCCTAATTAGATAACAGTATAACAGTTTAGCATATTCTGAGATCATGAAAAGTTACGTAGAACTTTCCTCATTCCTGAAGAAGGGCTTGTGCCCGAAACGTCGATTCTCCTGTTCCTTGGATGCTGCCTGACCTGCTGCGTTTTTCCAGCAACACATTTTCAGCTCTGATCTCCAGCATCTGCAGTCCTCACTTTCTCCTTTAAGGTAGTTTAACCAATCAAATTGTACCTGGAACACAAAACCTTACTCGTACCTTAAAAAAAGAAAAGTTAGGGTCTAGGCTATCTTAGTAATGTATTTTGAGGGGTTTATTCTGGTCCATTACTAGCTAACCTCTGTTGTCCATTACTATTTACCCATGCGTAAATGGCTGCTTTCCTGAATCACTGGTGTTGAGCTTGTTGAGTGTTTTGGAGCTGCACTGGGGAGCATTCTAGGAATTCGAGGATTTTGACCTAGTGACAGTGAAGGAAAGTCGATATATTTCCAAGTCAGGACGGTGAGTGGCTTGGAGTGTGGTGGTCCCGTCATTTGTAGTGATGTTCTTGTCATTTTAGCTGTGTGCTGGAATTCTCCTTTCTGAATCAGAATGTTGTGGGGTGAAATCACATTCCTGAGACTTGAGCATTAAACTATGCTGGAGAGCTACATAGTTGGAGCTGCTGAATTTTAGATCAATGTCAAATTGAAGGACCATGTGGCCTCTTGGGTGTGCACAAAATATCCCATAGTACTAATGAAAGAAATGCACTTGAATTCTTCGAATATACAGATAGTCTATGATGTTCATTGAAAGCTCATTTATTATCTGGCAATTGGCTTCACTATTGTTTGTAGGACCTTGCTGTGCATTCACTTAGTTGCCACAGTTTCTACAACAGTGATTTTTCTTCTCCTAATTAGTCAACAGTGTAACACTTTAGCATATTCTGAGATCATGAAAAGTTACGTAGAAACCCTTTCTGACACAAAACAAAATGTGGCTAAACTAGTGATGGCTGTGGACATTTCCTCCCTTCTGACCACAGCTGTTACCTTACTTTCAGGCCATCCTCCAGTTCAGTCACAGAGTCATACGCAAGAATCAGTAATAGGAATTTTAACAGTATAAAGTAGGAAGCATGGAATCTTATTACTGCAGCTCCAGCACTAGGCGTACAAGTTCATCTAACTGAGTGTAGTTTGCAATTCATGGACATTTTTGTGTCAGGCTGTTGTTGTGGTTTGATTTGGTTGAGGAATCACAAATTCCTTTGAGACACTTTTGCAGAATTTTACTGACATCACTGTTAATTTGACAATATTTTGTGAATTGTTACCTGCTTAAGAAGAGTTAAACTGCAATTCTTCAAGAAGTACAATGAATCTTCACTCATGATTTAGCTATATTGAACTATCTTGCATGAACTCAGCAGGAAGAAAATAGTCATTATCCTCGTTCTCATCACCAGATCAGTTGTGTTTGGCTGACTGTCAATCGCCTCTCTGTGATGTGGATTGATTATGTCTGAATGTTGCTGGTACCCTCTCTGTGATGTGGATCAATCATGTTTGATTGACTGCCGATTCCCTCTATTCAAGGTGGATTGTTCATTTACCCACTGAGCAATTCCTGGCTATGATGTAGCTGTATAGTACACTGTATGTGAGGAAGATGATATTCTAACAAAATTAACTAATCTGAAGAAGTTAGTAATTCACTCATTGAATAGAGTAAACTTGAAATGACACAAATTGCAGGTAATGCATTTATGCCACTGGAGGAATTAAGCTTGCAGAGTTGAAGTATTTTGCGTCAAGGCATGGCTTTGAGAACCTGACAAACTGCAACAGTAACCAAGTATGTGGACCTAAACTGGCATGAGCTGAATGATAACAGATTGAATCCTCAACTGAAGTAGGGCATCACTGAGGTTACTACATGTATGCTAAAACTAATTGAACATCTTCAAAAATGAATGAGAAAAGTTGAGCCTTTCAAGAAGAAGTTTGATTCTAGACATTCCAGATGGTGCACATTAATAATTCAGGAGCATGAATCAATCATTGGAGCCTGTCTTCCCTTTAATATCTTCCATTCTCAGATCGTGTGGGAAGGACCTAAGCGTGTGTGAGAAGTACTCTTAGAAAGATTGATTTTACAAACACGTGTAAGTATGAATTTGACCTTATAGTATCTCAAGACAGTAATAGTCAAAATGAATATCAGGAACACACTTAAAAATACAAGTCAAGGGGAATAAATGGGCACAGAGTTGCAATGGGACAGTAGTGGGATATCCTATAGATATTCAACCTGGGAGAGTACATCCCTGGCACAGTAATTAGGTGGTCAATACAGCCAAGCATAAAGATGTGAAGTTAAAGACTAAGGAATGAATAAGCAATTTGTGTTGAAGCTACATCACCTCCAATTACTTTTGTAAAGAAGATGAGTAATAATTGCTGTCTGTTTATGCCTGACTCTTGGGAGGAGAAAGGCTGCAGCATATTGAATTCAAGACAAGCTGTGGAAAAGGTTGTTGGAAAAATGTGCATTGTAATTCTAAAATGTGGATTCCAAGTTGTGTTTTGCCATTTCTCTTTCGACAGTATTAGACTTAGTAGCCAATGGAAGGAAACCAGCAATCTGAACTTTTTTTAACAGCAGTTTGGTTTTTGTTTTCTTAATGTTTTATTGCCGGTGATTATAAATCACTACTGGTGTTGTGGGTTGTATCAGTGACTATTGGATTGCAGTGTTATTCAATGTTGTTTTAATTTCAACTGGATAAACTAGAAGAAAATGAAAATAATTTCACGTTGAGATTTCCTTTTTATGTGCCACAGTCTGGTTAGTATCTGATATGGTGTTTTAAGTGAAACTTTGGGGTATTGGAAAGCAACATCGAGAGCTCTATCATGCACCGGAAAGGCTGCTTTCACTGACACCCAGGAGCATGCATAGTAGTGGTGAAATCTCTCAAATAAACAGAAGTAAAGAATGATTAAAACCCTAACACATCCTTAAAAGCGATAGAAAAATAATGAAAAGTATACAAGTGAGGAGAAAAAAATCTGTTAAAAGAGTTTTTAAAAAAATTTTTAGTAATCAGCTTTACATTGCACATTTTTAGAATAGTTAGTGGTGACCATGTGTAGTTGGAATGTATCACCAGATGTCTGGTGTCAACAGATACTTTCCACAAGAAATTATGTGCAGCAGCCTCAAGCAAGAATCCAGTTTGCTTCTATCAGGAATCAGAACAAAATTCAAGAAACCTTTATAATGTTGATATCAATGGATTTGAAAAATGTTGTGCTGGAAAAACACAGCAGGCCAGGCAGCATCCGAGGAGCAGGAGAATTGACGTTTCAAGCATAAGCCCTTCTTCAGGAATCAGGCTGGTGTGCCAAGCGGGCTGAGATAAAAGGTAGGGGGGGAGGGAATTTGGGGGAGGGGCGCTGGGAATACGATAGGTGGAAGGAGGTGAGGGTGATGG